>NC_068385.1:17512911-17697911 GCF_023724105.1 Carassius gibelio
GATCCAAGTAAACCACCGACTCCTCTTGACGTGGCCTCATCGTCTAGTTTATCATACTGTGAGTGTGTTAATGACAAAAGTAGGCTACTTGGTGGTTCCACGAGATAATGGTAACGTTAGATGTCCATATTTGGCCACTGCGTGGGGTTATTAATCCAGTTTTCCACCCTTTCAAAGGGAAACCTCTGTAAACACTGTATCCAGTAGCTTCATTAAATACCTCTCACGGTCCTCGGCCGGCACAGAGAGTGTGTATGTTTCTGCCATTTTTGCCATCAAGAAATTAGAGCGAGTTCTGTATCAAGGGAATCCGTTTGTTTTCCCCCAAAAAGGGGCGTTAACCTTCGATGACGCAAAAGTTGATGGTGAACCCAGAGACATGAGAAGTGAATTGATCAGGAACTAAGACGTACCGGCCTGCTCGATGATCTGCCCCTGCAGCGTGACCACCCTCCAGCGCTTGTCCTTCTGAAACGCCACCCGTGTGGCCTGCTCCAGGTCTCCAGCCACCAGCGTGTCCCTGAGAGCGAAGTAGAAGGCGGGCCGCACGCTCTCGTCCTTCACACGCACCATGTCAAACAGACGAGGGATGTTCTCCGGAGTGGAGATGGAGGCCATGCTCTGCTGCCACACGTTCATCTGACCGACAGCACAGAGAGCGTCAGCACTGGACACACGAGACCAGACGAGTCTCCTCAGGAGCTCCTGCACTCACCTTGTCCAGACCGATGAATGTGGCCACACCGATGTTCTGGCTCTTCAGGAACGTGACGCACCTCTGCGCCGTGTCGATGCTGTCCACTAAGATGTTGTCCAGCGCGCCGCAGCTGGAGGAGATGGCGATGTCGTATTTCTCATCGATAGCTCCCAGATCCCCCTGTGGGAACAGCACAGGAGAGTGAGCACAGGAGAGTGAGCGTGAGCACGTGTGCTGCACAGAGAGTCTCTGTGGCTGGGTGAGTGTGAGGGACGCACCAGACGGCCCAGGATGCCCGGGATCTTCCCCGAGCGCTTCTGCTGCATGAGGGCGTCCAGCACTTTGTTGCGGCTGCGGTTGGAGGACAGAGAGCTCTTGGCCTCAGCCACCTTCTGTCTCATGTCTCCCACCTGCAGCCGCTTCTGCTGGTCCTGCTGGGAGATCTGCTGCAGCTCGGCCTCGTCCTGCCACACACACACACACACACACACACGGTCAGACACAGACAGCTCCAGGACACACAGCAATCACACTCCTCTTCTGTACGTGGTCACCTTCTGGAGCTGCTGCTCAGTCTGTGGTATCCTGGTGTTGAGGTCTGTGATGGTGGCTCTCCTCTCTCTCAGTGTGTCCACCGTCTCCTGCAGAGCGTCTTTGGTCTGGTTGAGCTGGCTCACAGCTGTGTTGTGTTGACTCAGGTAGATGTCCAGCTCTGACTGAGCCACGTCCATCCGTGAGCGCGTCTGGTTCACCGTCTTACTCAGCTCCAGCAGCTCCTGCTCTTTCTTCTGCAGGAACACACACACACACACACACACCACGAGTCAAGACTGAGCAGGAGCTACACCTCAACACTGCACTGCTCAGAGAAACTCACATCTGATTACTGGAAAATACCTGTATACAAACATATACTGATAAGATACAAAAGCATAAATAAAAAACCTCTGACCTCTTTGTCGTCCTGCAGGCCGCTGGTCTCCTCCTTCAGACTCTCCATCACCTGAGCCAGCTTCTGCTCCTCCTGCAGCTTCTTCTTCTCCAGCTGCTCCTTCTGAGCAGACGTGTCTGTGATGATCTTCTGACTGCTGGCAGGAACACCTCTCAGCTCCTCCAGCTGCACACAACACACACCAGATCTCAGAGTCCAGCCTCCGCTGCAGAGAGACCAGCTGACGGGACACTCACCTTCTCCTGCTCCTTCTGGAGCTGCTTCTGCTGTTTCTTGGCCTTGCTCTTGGTGTGTTTGAGCTTCTCCCGCACCTCCACGTCCTGCAGGTCCAGCTGGGTGAACTTCTCCTTCTGGCTCTCTATGAACTTGGTCAGCTTGCTCAGTTTCCTTCAGAGGAAAGACAAGCACACCACGATCACACAGGACTGTCCCAGCAGCAGAAGCCTGACTCAAGCTTTGAGAGGGATCTAAGCACTCACTTCTCCACTCCCTTCAGCTCCTCGTTCTTGCTCTTCATTTCTTCTGTCAGCTGACTGCTTTTGTCACTCAGCTCCTTTGTGTCCTCCTGAATCTGCTGTTTCTCAGCTTCTCTGGCCGACACACGCTTCTGTAGGTCATGCCTGCAGGAACACAACTCAACATCGGTGATGGAGCAACAGCACAGGGCCTTCACTGCACACAGTGTGAAATCAGTAACTCAGAGATGTTCACAGGAGTGTGTGTGTCTTACACGTAGAACTGACAGAGCAGGTTCCTCTTCTTGAAGATGTCGTTCTCTAAGGTGAGGAACTCCACAGCTTTATTCTTCTCTCCCTCCAGAGCGCTCTTCTCCTTCTCCACCAGCTTCACTCGATTCAGCTGCACACACACACACACACACACACAGTTACTACACTGGACACACTTCACCACAGAGTCAAGACGTCCACATGCTGTGTGAACTTAACACTTAACGCTGCTGGTCTAAAACAGAGAGTGATGCAGGGATGTCCTCAGAATGAATTTAACGTGTGAATGATGAACTGTGATCGTTTCAGCCCAACAGGCATCAAGGAAGGACTCTTATCACTATTCAAGAAGCCGGACTGACCGACACCGCAGGCCTGGGACGCTGTCTAGTGATTCTGCGAGTGTTACTCTGTTGTTGTTGGAGCAGAGGTGAAAGGGTGAAGTGGTGTGAGATGTCAGCTGATGTCTGTGCTGTACCTTCTCTCCGCGCTGCTCGTTCAGCAGCTCCACTCGACGGCACAGGACACTGATGGGCTCTTTGAGACGGCAGGAGCCGATGATGTCCTCCAGGTACTCCAGCATGCCCTCATCGTGCTCCGTCTGTCCCCTGGGCTTCATCATGGCTATCTGCTCCACCTCGCCCTGAGGACGACACCACAGCACTTACACACAATCATTACTGAGAACCGAGACGTCCAGCAGTCACTACAGGACAACCTCTCCTGTATATAAAGCACAACAACACTGGCAGAGAAAGAGTAGAGCTTCCCAGCGTTACAGGAAGTGTGAGATCAGCCGCTGAAGACACAACAGCAGCTCTCAGTGAACACTGATGAAGAAGTGGAGGAGGCTGGCTCCTGCCTCGCTCCAGCAGCACACACAATATTGGGCTGGCCTTGACTTTACACACCAATATCTACGTGCTGCTAAAGTGAGGAAGGTAGAGTGGACAGATGCTGTTTATGAACTGTGTGCTACTGTCAGGTCTGAATCTGCGAGTCCCTGAAAACTCTAGAGCAGCGTGTGATGGTTTGCACCGTGCCTCCTGATGACAAGCATGACGTGCTGCTGTAGAGGTCTGAGGAGGACTGAGTTCCCCAGCAGTGATGAAGCAGAGACAGAGCAGTACCTGCAGGATGAGGAAGCGGTTGTGGTCCAGGTCGATGCCGTGGCTCCGCAGCAGGGTGCCCACGTCTTTGAAGGTGGCTTTCTTGCCATTGATGTGATAGGAGGAGGAATTATCTTTGGCAGCCGTTCTGGACACGAAGAAAGAGCTGTTGGGAATGACCTCGTAGTCGTCTCCTTCCTGAACACACAGAGGACACGCTTCAGCACTGGACATCAGGCACAGGTGCACTCTCATCCAACAACAACACAGTGTGCTAGTAAACACAGCGTCAGCACAGTACAGCTCCACACACCTTGTCGATGATCTTCTGGAAGTGCACCTCCACAGAGCAGCTCTGGATGTCTGGATGAGCGTCAGAACTGTGGATCAGAACCGACAGCTTCTTGGAGCGGATCTTCTGAGCTCTGTATCCAAACACAAACAGCATGGAGTCGATCACGTTGGACTTGCCACTGCCGTTAGGACCGATGATGCAGGAGAAACGCTGATGAGAGAACGGTTCAGACACAACGTCATGCAAACAGGAACTCATTTCATGTACGTTTTCTTGCACTGGTGTCAAAATGACAAGAAACATTTATTGTAGATATGACACAATCTTCAGAGAATGAATGCATGTTGTACGGTTAGAAACACAAGAGCCCAACAGGACTGTTCAATGAGGAGCAGATTCACTTCAGTTCATAAACAAACATTTTCTAAATTTAAATCTTGACCAAAATCTAAGGAAAAACCAGTTTTTAAAATTATCCATTATTTCTTATTTTAAAATCAACAGTCCACAAGAGGGCGCAATTAATATATATATTTTTTCATTAATTCATTTTTCATCTAGTTGTTAAGGCAACATTTCCAATTTGTTAACTAAACTGCAACTATGTAAAGTGAAGGTATTAAAGCCTATAATAGCACACAGCTGAGTGTAACAGTACAGTAATAACTCATCTGAAGTACTCTCACTGCTGAAGTGCATCAGAACTGAGCTCTGGAGCAGGAAGTGATGCTGATACCTTGTGGAAGGGGCCCAGGATCTGCTCTCCGGCGTAGGACTTGAAGTTTCTGTTGAGGATGTGTGTGATCATGAGGCGCGGGGCTCCGGGCTCAGAGCTCATGGAGGGAGGAGGAGGAGGAGGGATGCTGGACAAGATCTCCTCCAGACCACGCTCATCCAGCTCCACAGACACATCTACACACACACACACACACGCTTCAGCATCAGACACCAGGAGAAACACACTGAAGACACAGCTTCCAACTGAACCTCCAGGAAACACCATCAAACAGGACTAATACACTTGTGTTCAGACCAGAGCACTGCTGATCACGTGACACACACACACTCCCTCCGTCACTCACTGAACTCAGGACGAGATTCTCAGTGTTACTGTTAAAACTATGAGAATACTGTGTGGAGGCTAACGTATCCATCATTATAGTTTTAAATGATCACAGTTTAGCAGCTGAACTTTATCTGTGGCATGATTCACTTGTGTAAGTGTGTATTTTGTGTCATTATTATAAGAACAGACTGGAGCACTCTATTATTGCTTCATGTGAAGGTGTTTTGTCAATGGTAGCGCTGGCTAACTGGCTCAGTGACTCCTCTCCGTGTCAATCACAGCAGGCCTGGCCAGCTGACCAATCAGAGCAGAGCACGCTTGAGGAAGGGCGGGGTTTGCTCTGAACTTGCTTGGAACGAATCATTTAGAAATCACTGGCAAATGATTCGAATATTAAAATGACAATGTTTTCTGACCTCCGATGCATTTAAACCTGTCATAGGGGACTCCAACACAATATTAGGACACTTTACAATACCCTCTGACCTGCTCTTTCAGCTTCATTCTGTGTGAGTCTCACTGCTAGCATTAAAGCGATCAGACTCTATTTCCAAAGGATTTGACATTACGAAAACAATGTACTGAAATAAATGTGCTTGTTTCTGTTTCACAAGCACTTTTATTAATTATAATTATAAATTAATTAAAAGGTGTAATAATGGGGGGCAATTTATATTAACTGAAATATGTATTTTAACTTGTTTTAACAAATGTTATTTGTTGTCAGATCAAATTAACAATGAGTTTTATTGCTTTTAAGAACATGAAATGTAAAGAGATTGCAATAATGAGTCTCCCCTCCACACCAAACATGACCCAAAACAGCAATACACACTTAACCGAGAGATACTTCAACCGTTACACCCATTATATACATATATGTGTGTGTGTGTGTGTGTAAACAAGGTTTAATCTAAGCTTTTCCTCTCACAATTGCAACTTTAAGAAATGTGAAAAAAGCAACTTAAATAAAATAAAAAAAATCATTTCAAACCTCAACACCCATTCACTGCCATTATAAAGCTAGGAAGAGCCAGGACATGTTTTAATATAACTCTGATTGTATTCGTCTGACAGAAGAAATCCACAGCTAGAGCTCGACTCCGAGATCACTCTCGATTGTTAGGTTGAGTGAATGTTAAGTAGCATCAGCAGGAAGCTGTCAGACTTCACTAAAGACAGCGAAACCCTGTAAAAGCAGTGCTGATGGAGCCGGTTCTCTCACCGTGCTGGCGGGCCGGAGAGCTGCTCCCTGCGGCGGCGGAGCTCACGGGTCTGCGGGCGGAGCTCTGCTCATCGTCGGACTCATCCCGAGCCTCAGCCGCTCTCCTAGCGGCCGTCGAGCTCTTGGCTGTTCTCACAGGCATGATTCACGGCACCTGAAAGCACATCAGCCCGAGTCAGACACTGATGAAGCTCAGAGCTCCTCTTCACTCTCTGGTAATCCCCTAACTTTTAACTTACTTTAACTGCCACTTTTATTTTCCTCCATGTAGCTCTACGTCACTCTAAAGACATTTTAGACACCGTTCTACCTCAGTAATCACAATATTACCTCAGGACTTCTTATGTACACCAGAATCTAAACACTGACTGATTACCTTTATTGTACCTGTTACTTCCACTTATTTGTATATAATGCTCCGTCCATGTCTTTCGGTCTATACTGTAGTCACTCAAGAACCTCAGTGCTCTCCATGTACGTCTATGTCTTATGACTTGTTATTGCCACTGTATGTCTGAGCCTCGTCACAAGCATTTCAATGCCCAGTTTTCCCCAGTGTTAACTATGCAAATGACAAATAAATGGCTCTTGTCTAACATGAGGAGACACACAGCGGACAGCTGCAGCTTCTCAGCCGCGGTGAAGCGCTCCAACACCGAGACACTCTTCAGACCTCACAGGGTTAAACTCGGAGCTCAACTAAAGCAACTAAGTTACTCACAACCCAGCTCGGATAAAACAGTGTCGTCAAACTTCACAAGCAGAGAGAAAGAGGAATATATCGACTTAAGTAATTATTAGAAACAAATTTGCTGGAGACGAATCAGCCGTCAGTTTAATAAAGCCGGGTTATTCCGTTTCTTCATTAACACAAACTGACGCTTCTCGATCCGCTGAAATGTCGTCCTTTACCTTCGATTCGGCGGTTTTCCGTCGATATTCCTCCGATATATGCGCGTTAAGAGAGTAAAACTAGAGTAAACCGAGGGTAAAACCGGTAAATATGCGCGCACCGCTTCCCCGATCTGAACTCTCACTCGTAAATGGCGCGTAAACCGAGCGCACGAACCCGAGTCCGTTGTGACCGCGCGGTGCTTGATGGGAGCGCGCGTCACGTGACCGGACAGTTTCCAATCGCATACTGCAGCACTGTGTTGTAGTCTTAATAGTGCGAGTAGTGTGTTCATAGTGCGGAAGTATATAGTGTGTAGCGCTACAATTGGGACGCAGCTTTAGCTTGTTTGTTTTTAGTGACAAGATGCAGACTGAAGTCAATTTAAAAGCAATGTATTTAAGAAAAACAGTATAAATGAAGTAGCTAAAGACAAACAAATAAACCTGTTAATAAAGTAAAAAAATAAAAAGACAGCTTTTTAAAGTCGTAGAGTCTGTAAGAAATACATCAAAATTAGAAAACATTCGAAACCATTTAAAATAAAATCAGAGATTAGATAGATAAAATAAACACAGACCATAGACTGTATAAAAACCACTGATCTATAGTATGGATCAGTTATAAAAACACAGAGAGACACACACATCTCGCGAGATGTAAGGCTTTTGGTTTGGATGAACTACATCTCAAATTGTTAAACCATTCACTTCCCAGTGTACTGCAAAGAAAGTGCCCTGTTCCACTGCTTTATTTGTGATAGATGTCATAAACATAACTCAGTGGTCGTGGATAATGACTCTTATGAAGCAGCCCAAACATATCCTTTATATTCTTCATGTTCACAGTCTAACATATAAAACTGAATGTGTAGAGCATGTGTGTGTGTGTGTGACTGAGATTAATGACTGAAGTCTTGTTGCTCTGTGCATCCTAGGGCTGGTTGGATCTGTTATAAGTTCTTTACAGGTGTTATGGAAATGTGACCCAACTTGGTCAGAAATATAATAGTAAGTACATGTAATGTGTGACACAGACACCTTAAAATAAAGTGTTACTGATTACTGTTCACTCAAACCCCTTCATGTAAAACTCTGCACTGAACCGCCAGTCTCACATGTTTGCAGCTTTTTAACACTTTTTATCTGTGCTTGTAGTTCTAATCGAATCTGCGTCCAGTGCGCAATGGCTTGTGGGTTATACTAGCCATCCAGACAACACTGAGAAACAAGATGTTAATACCATTAGCGGAGTGTTTCTGTTGACCCTTGACCCCTGAGCACACACCAGTGTCTTGGTCTAGCTCCAGGACCAGATCCCCCCCACAGGCACTGATGGTAAACACCTGGGCCCGTATGTATTTCAGAAATGAAAGTTATAATGACTCTGCGTTTCTTGGCGACTGGACAAATGCAGCAATGCATCACTGATGACTTAGGGCCATCACAGTCCACAGTGAGCAGGGTCTTAAATACCACTGTTGCTGCTCTAACCACACCAGACATAGTGAGGCAGTTCATTGACTTCCCAACTGAGCTTCAAACTATACGGCAAAAGCAAGCAGATTTTATGAGGATTGTGGGTTTCCCTGCAGTTGTAGGAACCATTGATGGCACCCATGCACACATCATTGCTCCAACTGTAAATGAGGAGACATAAATCAGTCCACAGCATCAATGTTCAAGTCGTATTTGATGCCAATTACAAGATCATCAATCTTGTGCCAGAATGGCCAGTGTCAACATATGATGCTCGGGTTCTTTCCCAGAGTGGCCTCACTGGGTTATTCAAACAAAATGATGTTCACCCTGGATGTCATCTGCTGGGAGACTCGGGTTACCCTTTAAAACACTGGCTCCTCACCCCTTACAGAAGACCTCAAGAAGAACAGCAGCTCAATTATAACAGGTACTGTACTGGACTGAACTGTACACAAGATACCAGTTTTGTTCAATGAGTGCATTCTTGACTTATCTGACCGTTGTTCGTTTATTGTTTTTGCGTCATGAAGAGCACACAAAGTAACACGAGCCGTGGTGGAGAGAGGAACTGGACAGCTGAAGAGAAGACTCCATGTCCTTCAGAGAGATAAGACATTCACCTGAGCGTGCTTGTCATATTATTATGGCTTGTGGCATTTTGCACAATATTTGCAAAGTTCGTAACCTCCCATTGCTTGATGATGATGACGATGAAAATGACGATCATGATTATGATGAGAATGATGACAATACCACCGAACACACATTACAAAGCATTTCGGGGAGAGCATTTGCTTTGCTAACTCACATTTTGGGCAAGCAAACTTGTGGACAATAAGTAACAACAAACTAATTTTTCCTTACACAATTTTTCCTTACACAAATCATATGTGCAATCATTGAGTATTCTTAATTCTTTTCAGTTTTAATGAGTAATATTCATTTTGAATCTCCAGCAACTTAATTTGCAGTTTGGGCTTTTTCTCTGAAGGGACTCAATGTGATCCTCAGTGGCTGTGCCCTGTGCAAATCCAGTGTCTTGTGAGGCAGAAGCTCATCTGGAGGATATATCTGATGGACCGGCTCCAGAGTTATCACACTGCATTCACATGCAGAAAATATTAAACAGTGCAAACGTGTTTATTCAATTCGATGTGGTGATTGAAATGATTACATGCATACATTATTGCATGCATAATTTTCTTCTTACCATCTTTGTAACTCCTTCAGTTTGAGAAGTGCAGGGTCTGGGGCATCTGGAGTGCCACAAATAGAGGGATTGGCCGTTCCAAGTATCTCCTCTACTATTTCACCAATCTCAGACAGAGGTTTACATGGAGGGGCTGTTTGACAAGAACTCAGCTGCTGACCACATGGAGACAATCATTTAATATAAATGGTTTAATAAGCTAAGATAAAATGTATCTGTGGCTCACATACTTTCTTTTTATGATGCAATTTCCTTGCGTGTTGTTGCCAACACATTGTACCACCTTTTCCCACAATCCTCTGCAGAACGTCTTGTCCGAGGAAATGCTGCATTTACTGTCAGTACAATCTGTTTTTCCTTGCTTGTTAAAGTCGGACTGAATTTTCCTCTTATTTCCATTTAAGGACTGACTGGACTAGAAGATTTTCTTCCTTGGACCAGTTTGGTTTTCTTTTTGCATCCATTTTTTAACAATTTGCAACTTTTGTCTCTCCTTTAGCTGTGAGTGCAGTTTTGAATTATGTGATTCATCAGCCTAATTACTGAAATAGCATCACATTTGTCTATTTAATTAATGTGTTGAAACTCAATAAAAATTGTGTGAAATAAAAGCATGTACTTATTTGTATTTTTTTAACAAAGCAAAAACTAATTATTCAAAATAAATTGAAATATTGAAATAATTGTTATGTCTTCATAAAATAATGAATGAATCATGTCATGCTGCTGTGACCTCACCCTTGCAGGCTCACTATTGGCTGATTCATTTTGGGTTCACATCATTGTAGTCCCTTGTTCACAGCACTTAAAGGGTTAGTTCACCCAAAAATAAAAATTATGTCATTAATAACTCACCCTCATGCTGTTCCAAACCCGTGAGACCTCTGTTTATCTTCAGAACACCGTTTAAGATATTTTAGATTTAGTCCGAGAGCTCTCAGTCCCTCCATTGAAGCTGTGTGTACGGTCTACTGTCCATGTCCAGAAAGATAAGAAAAACATCATCAAAGTAGTCCATGTGACATCAGAGGGTCACTTAGAATATTTTGAAGCATCGAAAATACATTTTGGTCCAAAAATAGCAAAAACGACCACTTTATTCAGCATTGTCTTCTCTTCCGTGTCTGTGAGAGAGAGAGTTCAAATCAAAGCAGCTGGATATCCGCTTCGCGAACGATTAATTCAGTTCACCAAATCGAACTGAATCGTTTTAAATGGTTCGCGTCTCTAATACGCATTAATCCACAAATGACTTAAGCTGTTAACTTTTTTAATGTGGCTGACACTCCCTCTGAGTTCAAACAAACCAATATCCCGGAGTAATTCATTTACTCAAACAGTACACTGACTGAACTGCTGTGAAGAGAGAACTGAAGATGAACACCGAGCCGAGCCAGATAACGAACAAAACATTGACTCGTTCACGAGTGAAGAACCGGTTCTGTCAGACGCGTCCGATTCGTGAACCGAGGAGCTGATGACACTGCGCATGTGTGATTCAGCGTGAAGCAGACCGACACACAGAGCGTCTGAACTGAACTGATTCTTTTGGTGATTGATTCTGAACTGATTCTGTGCTAGTGTTATGAGCGCTGGTAAACCGAAGGCTTGAATCAAGGGCAATCATCGCCAATGACTCCATTACGTCGAGCGCAAAAGAACCGGTGAACCGTTTTCTTCAAACAGTTTATTGAATCGAACTGTCAGAAAGAACTACTGGTGATCCGAACACCGGTGCAACCGGTTCTTCACTCGTGAACAAGTCAGTCTATTGTTCGTTATCTGGCTCGGCTCGGTGTTCATCTTCACAGCAGTTCAGTCAGTGTACTGTTTGAGTGCATGCATTACTCCGGGATATTGGTTTGTTTGAACTCAGAGGGAGTGTCAGACACATTAAACAAGTTAACAGCTTAAGTTGTTTGTGGATTAATGCGTATTAGAGATGCGAACCGTTTAAAACGATTCAGACAATGCTGAATAAAGTCGTCGTTTTTGCTATTTTTGGACCAAAATGTATTTTCGATGCTTCAAAATATTCTAACTGACCCTCTGATGTCACATGGACTACTTTGATGATATTTTTCTTACCTTTCTGGACATGGACAGTATACCGTACACACAGCTTCAATGGAGGGACTGAGAGCTCTCGGGCTAAATCTAAAATATCTTAAACTGTGTTCAGAAGATGAACGGAGGTCTCACAGGTTTGGAACAGCATAAGGGTGAGTTATTAATGACATAATTTCCTTTTTTGGGCGAACTAACCCTTTAAGTCCCACTTCAGTCAGCACTTCAGTCTTATACTTTACTGAAAGTTGCTTTTAGCTGCTTTATAAAGTCTCCTACTCTTAGAAAAGTCCTACTCTTTACTGATTATTTTTTGGCACTTAAAGCTTAAGACTATTTTTATGAGCATTTCATAGAATGTTTATACATACGGCCCCTGGCTCTTCACACGAGACAGGACAAACAGACGCTCTGGTTCAGGGCTGAAATGCGGACGTCTCTGGTCTTGTTTTGTCAGAGTCACTCTCTCTGTGGTCTGATGTAGTGTTTGAGTCTATATTGGTTCAGCGCTGCGCTGTGGTTCTGCTGACAGATGTAAGAAATCTCCCGTGTTAATTTAACACTCTGAGTGTAAAGTCTGTGGACTCATATAAACACTGAAGCAGTGTTAAAAGTAACACTGAAGCAGAGTTGAAGTTAATGAGATAATTAAGAAGTTAATTGAGTTATGATTGACCATTATTGAAGACACCTGATGTTAACAAGCAGAATCACCAAACGAGAAAATCACAATTTGTGTATCACCATTATAGTGTTCAGTGTTTGCTTTAGCTGGGATCTTGACCCTTCAGTTATTATCTTTAGATTTTATGTGGCTGTGGTGACTGAATTATATCATACAGACAGACCACAGCAAAGGCAATCATGTGTGCCATTGATTGTGATTTGAGCTATTTGTTATAGAGTGACCTGAATGCCTGAGTTTAAGTTTCTTTACTGCATACATAAATTAAGTGGAAAAGAAAAGTAAGCAACCCAGCATTTCTGACATAGTATGACATGTTTTTAATAGTTAGTTCTACGTAAAAAAGTAATCCCTTGTTTTTGGACACACAGACATCAGGAATCAGCGTGAGCATCACAACAACGGTGACCATCAAAAAAGCATGTTGTAGCCAATAAAAACTCATCCATGGCTCCCATCATGCATTGCGGCATGAATAAATTATAAGCTGAACTGTCTTTTTAACTTTTTATTCTAACTATATTTTATTTTTGCTGTTTTTATGTTCATTTTTAGTATCTAGTTTTGTGATGTTCAGAGTTGGTCTGTTTATCTGAATATGTTGTTTGTCACCGTTGTTGAGATTCATACGTTGATTATTGTTATCTGTGTGTGCCTAAAATTAGAATTCTTTAATAAAAAAAAATCAGAATCACTTGCAAGAGATATCTACAAAATGTATAGAAAATACAGATTTGTTCATTGTGGAATCAAAGCTGTGACAATCAACAATGGAAGTTTTATTTAGTGAAAACGCTATAAATTAGTTCAGTACAACGTACAACATGTCAAACAACGATTACATTAAAACATAATCATCAACACACAATGATTTTTGCTCTTGGTTTGACAAACTTTAAAAGTAAAAAGTTACAAGCCAAGATCCCAGCTAAAGCAAACACTGAACACTATAATGGTGATACACAAATTGTGATTTTTCTCGTTTGTGATTCTGCTTGTTAACATCAGGTGTCTTCAATAATGGTCAATCATAACTCAATTAACTTCTTAATTATCTCATTAACTTCAACTCTGCTTCAGTGTTACTTTTAACACTGCTTCAGAGTTTATATGAGTCCACACTCAGAGTGTTAAATTAACACTGGGGATTTTGCTGAGCAGCTACTGTACAGACCCTGTATTTCTGAGGGCCAGTGTCTCATTTGCACAGTACTTCATGCTTGTGTACCTGATTTTCTGGGCTTGACGGCGCTTGTATGCACTAAATATATAACAGAGCTGAGGGCAGCATGCTGATTTGTAGTTTTAGGTGACCACAAATGACACAGAAAATGACGTCTGTCTTTAACACACACACACACACACACACACAGCACATTCTGAAGATAGATTTCACATTCAATCCTGCTTCAGAAAGAGGAAAGGGTAGAGGTTTTATCAGCCTTAGAAACAGACAGGTGAAATGCAAAACAGAAAAACAGCCCATTCAGTCACAATCATTTAAATATTCCTTTAATTTCTTTAAAATCATTGGATATTTAAAGCATTAATCACATCAATTTATTTTTGTCATTGTAACTTCAGTGTAAATGCATTCATGGCATCCCTGAGCTGCATTGAGCAGTTTGAGGAAATACATCTAAAAACCACTTCTTGTCATGATTCTGCCCTCGTGTCCTTGATTTTTCCTAGTCTTGAGGCAGGATCATGACAGACCCGTGTTTTGTGTACAAGCACATGGTCTTGTCTTTGGGCCATGTGCTTGTGTTGTCTCGTTCCCTTGCCCCGCCTCCCTTGTTTTCCAAGTCTTGTCGTGATTGTCCTATCTGTGTCACCTGTTGTGTCTTAATTGTTCCCCTATTTAGATCTCCTAGTGTGCTTTGTCTTGCGTCGGTTCATTGTGATTGTATCTCATATGTGATTGTTCCACTGAGATTGTTCCACATTTGTGATTGTGCTGTACCTCTGAAGTCCTTGTATTACCGTGAGTGTTTGTAGTTAGTGTTAAGAGTTTGTTTGTCATGTCAATCCTGTCCTGTTAAGTTGTTTAGTTTCCGCCCTAGCCGTTGTTTTCCCCCTCGTGGGTTTTGTTTTTCCCTTTTTGTATTAAATAAATCCTTTGTGTTGTGATCCCTGTCTGCACTTGAGTTCCTCCCTTGCCAACCCTGACACTTCTGATGCAGCTTCTGTTCCACTTCTGTAGTGCAAAGATGGAGTTTGATTTAATTTTATTAACAGTCTAATAGGGTTTTATAATTAGATTTGATTAAATGTATTGAACATAAATGATGAAGACATTCAATAAGGTTAGAAAAACACTCTTATAAAGGTGCACACACTATGTGTCACTGTGCATGGTTTAAAGTGAAGTGATATGTGGCCAGGTATGGTGACCCATACTTAATGCATTTAACCCATCCAAGTGCACACACACCCGGAGCAGTGTAAGGCAATATTGGGGTTTGGTGCCTTCCTCAAGGGTCTCACCTCAGTCGTGGGTCACTGAAGGTTATTCACTCCTTCCACCGACAATTTCTGCTAGACGCGAGGCTCGAACCCACAACCTTCGGTTTACTAGCCCAACTCTCTAACTATTAGGCCATGTTTGTGTCCCCAAACATTAATGGCAGCGGTTGAATACTAACCAACGCCTCCAGAGAGACTGAAGATTTCTTACAGTATATGCAGCATGTCAAAAGGTGTGTGTGTGTGTGTTGATTTGCAAACCATATCTGTCCTGTGTGTAACTGAATAACAGCTGATGTAAGTGAAGCCAGCTGTGCCAGATTTACACAGCTCACCTCCCTACAGCCTGACAGCATGTGTGTGTGTGTGTGTGTGTGTGTGTGTGTGGGTCAGGACAGACATATTTACCATGTCTGATGAAACGGGGCTGATTCAGCACAGCACACACACACACACACACACACACACACACACACACACACACACACACACAGGTGAGAGAGCAGGGTTATGGTAGGCTATTTTCTTAGCACTAGCTTTCATTCTGGAGACAGCAGCTTTCGGTGCTTGTCTGTTTGTCCCTGCAGTGTCTGTGTTTTAGTGTTGTGCTGACTCGAGCGCTCTGTGTGTATTTATACGTCAGATGAAGAAGAGTTCACATGAAGCCCTGTTTCAGTACAGGTGAGGACTTTCTGCTCATGGACAGTCTCAGTTCACTCTGACTCGCTCGTTATGAATATGTGTGGATGGTGTGGCATGGTTTCTGTAGGTCTTAAACGGTCTTAATTGAGTCTTCCACAAATTAAAGACCTGTGTCTTGAGGGGCGCTGCTGAGCTCTAATGGAGTAAGACGTGAGTTTGGAAGCTCCTGCCAATTTTGATTAATATTGTAATTCTTTTGCACTTTTTCGACACATATTTAGCATAGTCTTACTCCACTGATTTTTTTTGTTAGGAAGTCTAACTCTGGACTGCGTAAGATGGCTGGAAAGAACTCTAAAACTTGCAAAACTATTCAGACACAACTGCGGCCTAGTCCTCAAATCGCGACCACACTCTCGAGTCGGTCATCTGTTGCTTCAGAGGTCGAGGTCACCTCGGCGTATGCTAACCTTGACATCGATGCACTTAAGCTTGAGTTGTTGGCTTCGGTGAGGAAAGAGATTGCTGATATTTTTAAAAAGGAACTCCAGGATACACTCGGGGATGCTCTGCCTACTATTAGGCTTGACCTGCAAGCGGTAAAGTCACAGCTGGCGAATGATAAAGCTGCTACCGAGGCTACCATGTCCAAGCTTAAAGGTACGGTTGGAGAAATGGAGCACGCACTCACTGAGTGCTCCGATGACATCGCCGAGATGAAAACTACTATCGAGTGCCTCACAGCTAGCCTAGCCAAGCTGGAAAATAAATGTGAAGACTTGGAGTCCAGATCACGGCGCAACAACGTTAGGATAGTGGGAGTACCGGAGGGCCCTGACACCTGTACCACTGCAGCTGTGGCCGCCTTGCTGAAGGAAGCGTTCAATCTGGAAAAGGAGCCGCTTTTGGACCGGTCCCACCGGACCCTCCAACCCAAACCCAAGCCTGGTGACAGTCCGCGAGCCATTGTGTGCAGGTTTCATTATCATAATGACTGTATGGACATTCTGCGCCGCGCTAGAGAGCTCCGACAGATTAAAGTCAGAGGCGTGACCGTCTCAGTCTTCCCTGACCACACCGCCAAGATAGCTCGGGCTCGGGCTGCATTTAATGAGGTCAGACGCCAACTTCGTGCCATTGATGGTGCGCGTTATGGTCTGTTTCATCCAGCGCGACTTCGCATCACGTACAACGGTGTTGAGAAGGATTTCGTTTCTGCGGAGGAAGCCAGCAACTTTGTCAAAACTTTGGTTCCTGGGTGAGCTTCAATAGCTTTTCAGATCTGTTCTACTCCAGTCTTAAATCTCTATTTGTTCAGTATTAGATGGTTTTCTGGCTTGCTACACTTACTAAATTAATGTAATTATGGTCTGTTTGTAGCAGGTACATTTTTATTTTATTTATATTTATTTTCCTCAACCTTTCTGGACGTTGTTAACAAGACTATACCATATTTTTTATTTTCTCATTTTATGGCTTCTGCATCTATTTACGCAAGACTGAGGACCTACTGTTATTTGTTTATTTGTATCTTCACGTGCGTAACTGTATTCATGCGCATTTGTTAATGTTGAGATCGGCGGGAGTTTTTTCTTTTCTCTCTCACTTTTGTTTGTTCGGCATGGTCTCGGGGTTGTTCAACACTATTGTGGACAACTTGTGGTTATTGTGGGAAACACTGCTGTCTCTTTTGTTCTGTGGTTACATGGGGACTTTGGGTGTATTTGTGTTTTAGGGATTGTTGGGGTGGGGGGTTGGGGAGGGTGTTTCACCTCGGCTCTGTATGACCATTTTAATTTTTTTTATTCAGATGGTTAATGACAATATGTATCCCAGCATTGCTGGGTCAGGCACACCTCTCAGATTCATCAGTTGGAATATACGTGGTATGGGTAATCCTGTTAAGAGATCTAAGGTTTTTGCGCACTTGAAACGTTTAAACTCTGATTTAGTATTTTTGCAGGAGACTCACCTTCGTGTTAAAGATCAGTGTAGGTTACATTGCCCCTGGGTAGGCCAAGTCTTCCACTCAAATTTTAATTCAAAAGCAAGGGGGGTCGCCATTTTAATTAACAAAAAAGTTCAGTTCTCATCCACTGATGTTATTGCTGATAAGAATGGCAGATATTTCATAGTTGCTGGGACCCTGATGCAAAAAAAGGTTTTGTTGGTAAACGTATACGCCCCGAACTTCGATGATGTTGAATTCGCTAACAGGTTTCTGAGTAACATCCCCTTCTTGAACACACACTTGCTGATCCTTGGTGGGGATCTAAATTGTGTTTTTGACCCAATCTTGGATCGGTCTAATCCTCGAAATATGACTCGATCTGCTATGTCTAAAGCATTCTCTGATTTTATGGAACAGAATAGTCTTATTGATCCATGGAGATCCCGTAACCCATCTATTAAAAAATTATCTTTCTTTTCCCAGGTGCACCATTCGTACTCTAGAATTGATTACTTTTTCATTGATAGTACACTTAATTCATGTGATAATTCTTCTGACTATTTAGGTATTGTAATATCTGACCATTCACCTTTATTATTAGATATTCAACTCTCTAATTATAAACCTAGCCCACCACTTTGGAGATTTAACTCTCTTCTTTTGGCAGACAAAGAATTCTGTGAACACATTTCAAACTCTATTGATGAGTTTTTGTCTTTTAATCACAATGACTCCTCTTCGTATTCATTGCTGTGGGAAACACTTAAATGTTACCTAAGAGGTCAAATTATTTCTTACTCTGCTCTTTCTAATAAAAAGATTAATGGTAAGCTTAATGCACTTACATCTGTGATTAGTAACCTTGATCAGAAATATGCATTGAAGCCTTCTCCAGAACTACTTAAGCAGCGTCTCGATTTGCAAGCAGAATTTGATCTTATTTCAACTAAAGAGGCAGAGCGCTTGCTACTACGTAGCCGTGGCTCATACTACGAACATGGTGATAAGGCAAGTCGTTTACTGGCACATCAGATACGACGACAGGCCGCTTCCCGTTTGATACCTACTATTAAAAACACTTATGACACTATTACTGCAGACCCTTTAGAAATTAATGCTACTTTTAAATCATTTTACTCTTTATTATATAAATCTGAATTTCCAACTGATAACACTAAAATGAATACATTTCTACAGAATCTTTCGAACCCTGTCATTGATTCTATTACTGCCATGCAAATGGACTCTCCACTCACTCTTGAAGAAGTATTAAATGCAATTAATGGCATGCAATCTAATAAAGCTCCAGGCCCGACGGGTTTCCGATTGAATTTTTTTTAAATTTACTGGCAAATTGGCACCATTACTTTTATCCGTATTCACTGAATCCCTGGAAAGTGGTTCTTTACCACCAACCATGACACAAGCCACTATTGCTCTCCTTCTCAAAAAGGACAAAGATTCAACCTCCTGTGGGTCTTACAGACCATTGTCTTTGCTTAATGCTGATGTCAAGGTATTGGCTAAGGTAATTGCATCCCGCTTAGAGAATGTGCTTCCTCATATTATATCCGAAGAGCAAAATGGTTTTATAAAGGGACGTCAATTGTTTTTTAATACCCGTACACTTTTCAATAAAATTTACTCTAAACACTCTGCTGAACTTCCTGAGCTTGTGATTTCTTTGGACGTCGAGAAGGCATTTGATAGGGTAGAGTGGGCGTACTTGTTTGCAGTTTGTAAATTTGTAAATGGTTCTTCCTTGGGTCCTATCAATGACAACCACTTATTTCTGTCACGGTTTTCGCTGCCTGAAGGAACACGGAGCCGAGGATAAACGAAATAAGGCTTTTATTATATCCAACACAGGAGATATCCAACATGGAGCACAGAGGTAGGCACACATTAGTAGCAAATGAAGACCCGACAAAACAGAACTGAAAGGACAAGGCTTAAGTACAAAGGATAATGGGGAAACACAGGTGGATGGAATAACTAAATTAACAGGGACATGGAACACATGAGGAATAGAATAGACACACCTGGGAACTAATCAAACCAAACACGGAAGACAGAAACTGGGTCACAGGGGCAAAAACACACTAAATGAGTCCAGGTATGTGACAGTACTCCCCCCTCCCGGTAGGTGCGTCCTCGCACCGTAGAAACAACCGAGGGAGGCGTGGGTGGGAACTATGGAGGAGGTACCGGTGGAGGACGGACTCCCAGGAGGGGGCCAGCAGACAGGGACCACGGAGGAAGGAGCCAGGGAGGAGACGACGGAGGGAGGGGCCAGGAGCAGGAGGAGCCAGATGGTCCACCAGAGACCAGCCAGGACGGAGATCCAAGGTGGGGTCGACGGCGGGAGGAGCCATGGTGAAGGAAGGGTCGACGACACCAGGGGGCCGACAGGCGGAGACTGCACCGGTGGGTGAGGAGCCCAAGATGGAGCAGCACAGCCGCAGAGCCAGGGGGACGTCGAGGTTCCGGAGGGCCTAGGTGGAGCAGAAGGCTCAGGCGACCAAGGCGGAGGCGGGGTCCTGGCAGACCGCTGTGGAGCCGGAGCGACCGAGGATGGAGGTGGAACTGGAGGGAAGGAGGAGCCTGACAGAGCCGGAGGGATGGAAAGACGAGGTGGAACCGGAGGAGTGGAGTCCCGAGGCGGCGGATGGTCGACGACTGACCAAGGTGGAGCCGGAGGGACGAGGGAGCCCGGCGGAGCAGGTGGGATGACAGGCCACGGTGGAGACGAGGGAGCTAAGAGCCAAGGCGGAGCCGCTGGGTCGAAGGACCGAGGAGGAGTCCAGGGCTCGGAGGCTGGAGGCGGAGACAGGGCCTTAACACGCCAAGGCGGAGCTGGAGACTGGCAGTCCAGCGGCGAACCACCGCGCCCCGATGGCGCGGACTGAGGGTGAGCTGCGGGACTGACTGGCACCAGCAGGGATGACGAGGAACTGGCTGGTCTAGGAGGAGGAGAGAGGAGAAGGATGGGGGGAACGACAGGAGGATCAGGGCTGGACGGAACCAGCGGAAGTGGAGCAGAGGGACCAGCAGGTTTGGGAGGAGGTGGGAGAGGGAGGCTGGGAGGGAATACAGGAGACACAGAAGATTCAGGGCTGGGCGGAACCAGCGGAGAAACAGAAAAATCATGGCTGGGCGGAACCAGCGGAGACACAGAAGATTCAGAGCTGGGCGGAACCAGCGGAGACACAGAAGATTCAGAGCTGGGCGGAACCAGCGGAGAAACAGGAAACTCAGGGCTGGGCGGAACCAGCGGAGACACAGAAAACTCAGGGCTGGGTGGAACCAGCAGAGAAACAGAAAACTCAGGGCTGGGCGGAACCAGCGGAAATGGAGCAGAGGAAATGACTGGAGGAGGTAGGAGTGGGAGACTGAGAGGGTATACAGGGGAATCAGGGCTGGACGGAACCAGCGGGGAAACAGGAAAATTAGGGATTACCTCCATAGACCAGTCCATCAGATCCAGAACTTGCTCCATATGACTTTCAGAGACTGCAAACAGCTCACCCTCAGTCGCAGGAGTGTGGGCAGGGCTTTCCTCCACGCCCTCGATCTCCACTAGGACTCCCACGATGCACGGTGTTGCCGGCTCACACACCTGGTCAGTCGCGCTCTCGAGATCCTGTTCCCTGTCAGTGGATGGTTCGGGTCTTCTGTCACGGTTTTCGCTGCCTGAAGGAACACGGAGCCGAGGATAAACGAAATAAGGCTTTTATTATATCCAACACAGGAGATATCCAACATGGAGCACAGAGGTAGGCACACATTAGTAGCAAATGAAGACCCGACAAAACAGAACTGAAAGGACAAGGCTTAAGTACAAAGGATAATGGGGAAACACAGGTGGATGGAATAACTAAATTAACAGGGACATGGAACACATGAGGAATAGAATAGACACACCTGGGAACTAATCAAACTAAACACGGAAGACAGAAACTGGGTCACAGGGGCAAAAACACTAAATGAGTCCAGGTGTGTGACAATTTCCTCCATCGATTTCGGATTCGACATTTTCACTGTGGTATGACAAGGGTATTAAAAAATTTAGAGATTTATATGTAGATGGTGTCTTCGACAGTTTTACCAATTTGTCATCTCGCTATGAACTCCCTTTCAGTCATCTGTTTCGCTATTTTCAAACTCGTAGTTTTGTCGCTAAGTGTTTCTCTAATTTCCCCTCTTTACCTCCAGAGCATTGCTGGGAAACCATGCTTTCATTTGTCCCTCATAACAGAGGAATCATTTCTAGGCTGTATGACATTATTTTAGCTTTTAGCGATGATTCAAATGACAAACTTAAGCATACATGGGAAAGGGAACTGGGAATACAAATTCAGGAGGAGTCCTGGGAACAGGCCATAGAGAGGATACGTTCTACCACGACTTGTGCTCGTCTTGGACTTATTCAGTTTAAGGTCTTACATAGGGTACATTTCTCTAAACTTAGACTATCTGAAATATATCCGGACGTGGAGGACAAATGCGATAAATGTCATGGCTCACCTTGTCATCTTAGCCACATGTTTTTTTTTTGTCCTGATTTGAAAGATTTCTGGCTGGGTTATTTTAATATTATGTCCTCTGTTCTTGGGGTTAATCTCCATTGTAATTATTTTCTCTTAGAAAAAAGGAAAAAAGGGTACAAATATCTTACTTGAGATGCAAAATGAAGACATGCAGTCTTGTTTTCTGAGGAACTGAACATACCTGAGTATGAGCTTAACACAAGAACAAGTATCTTCAGTAATATTTAGCGTCCTGTATCCTGTGAGTACACGGTGCTTTGACCCACATTCATCTGTGCAGACGATCCAAACTGAAGCTCAACCAAAACAATGTTCCTCCACAAGACACAGCTTACATAGTGTAGCTTTGAGCCCTTTATTAGAGTCAGTTAGACAGCAGCTGTACACTATTACACACACTGCATGCAGAAATCAGACTCGTAGTTCAGTCCAGACACACTTGAACCCTACAGCTGGCTTCACGTCATCTGACCAAAGCAGAAGCACACCTCCGATCACACCACAGACTCTCATTTCACAGTGCACATCACAGCACTTCTCCTCTTCCTCTGTTGACTGTGGCTGTACATTTGAGCTTGAATAGATTTTCATCATGTTAATATAAAATGGTAAATAAAGCACACAAATGACTTGGATGACAGTGACCGTTATAGGTAGCTGAAAGCACACGGTGCTAAGCATGCCTAAAATATTAAAGCTATAGTTCACTCACAAATCAGGCAATACTTACTCACCCTGGTTTTGTTTTTCTAAAGTATGGCTTTCTGTCATAAGAAGAAATATTACTGTGTTTATGAGTGCTTAGGAAAAACTCAAATGAGCGCATCATTTAATGATGATGAATAAATTACTTAAAATATATTAAATATGAATCATATTTCTATTCAAATCACAATCACAATATATAATAAAATAAGTGCATTATGTTTGTTTTTCATAATGTTCAATGAACATGAATTGTTTATATCCTTATTTTATGTATTTTTGCAGAAGCCAATAGAATCATGTTTTTTTTATTATATTTACCCTAACATACATATCCTGATCGTGATTGAAGTGATGTGCAGGTCTTACATTTGGAAATGTCTTGAAGAAGCTTTTAAAGACTATTAAAGGGATAGTTCACCCCAAAATGAACATTTACTCCCCCTCAAGCCATCCTATACTTTCTTCTTTCATACGAATACAATAACATTTATAATAAATAATGTCCAGTCTAATCCATGCTTCATAATTGCAGTGGGTGGTAAAAATGTGAACTTGTGTATATGACAGTTAGCAGAAGCTAGAGATTAAGGTTTTAAGTTGTAAATAAGGATATTAATAATGTTGCTTCAGAAGGCCTTTATTAACACCCCAGAGCCGTGTGGACTTCTTTATAATGGCTGGGTGCAGTTTTTTGGACTTCAACATTTGGGGTACCACCCCACACCCACAAGAAATTATGGATTAGACTGGACATTATTTAATATAACTCTGACTGCATTCGTCTGAAACAAGAATATCATATACACCTAGGATGGTTTGAGGGGGAGCTCATTTTCATTTTTGGGTGAGCTATCCCTTAAAGACTGAAACAGACCAGATTTAAGTCATTATTCAGTGATTTTGTGAATCTCCTTCAGGTTCAAACCTGACATGTTACAGTGCATTTTGCAAATACAATTATCAGATTCTTCTTCATATAGTTGTGCACTGCAGTTTTCAGGTCACTGACCCATTTGCTCCTCATTGGTCAGACTCGAAGCATTGTAACTCTGATGTGTGTGTGTGTGTGTGTGTCAGCGGTCGTACTCTCTGTAGAAGCCCAGTACATAAGCTGATGCTTTTACATTAGCTCATGAACTATAGATGTTTTTGTTAAAAGTAAGCTTAGCTTGTAGTGTGAAATTCAGCTGAACCCTGGAGTGTTTCAGTCATTATCACAGCTCATCTGAGGCTCTAAAGACACAAATCTACACACAGCTGCTCGAATACAGATAACCTACAGTACAAGAGCACAGTGTCTTCTCTCCACACTCAAAACAACTATAAATACATTAAGAACTCTGTTCGCTGACCTCAAATGTATTCGTTTTTTTTTTTTTTTTTTTTTTAATTTATGGTTTGATTCAAACATTACATTTTGGTTTATTAATTAATCAAAAATATGTATTTTTTCCAAAGACAAAACTGTTCATACAAAGTAAAAATACTATTTATTATAAATCCCTTACTATATTTAAAATATTTTCTTTAGACAATAAAGCAAAATGTTAATGAAGGTCAACATACTGTATTTTTATTACTTAAATCTAAATTAGCTATGATATGAAGAGGGCATTTACACTAAAGATAAAACTAAACATTTTTTGAATTTTGTTTTCTTACTATGAAGAAAGATAACTGTTTATTCAGATTTTTTCTTCAGGTATTTATTATATAAGTTTATTGGGTAATCCAAAATCAGAATTTAACAAGCAGGGGGTCATATCCAAAAACCAGTCCAAAAAACAAACAAACAGGAACAGGAACTTGGAAATACAATGAACACGAGGAAACCAGGTGACGGAAAATAAGGACTCCATCAAACAAACAGAAACAGACCGGTTTAAATAGGCAGGGTAATGACTATGAAGTGAAGACACCTGAGTGCAATTAGCAGGAGTGCATTAACTATGTTGAAGGGACAAGGGCTTGTGGGAATTGTAGTTCCTGGGGTGAGGTGCCTATGGGGAAGTGAGACCACTAGTGGACACTCAGGGAAACAGAGACTAGACACCGAGATATTACCCCCTCCTCCACGGAGCAGCTACCAGATGCTCCACCCGAACACAAGAAGAGACCAAGGAACACAGAGACCAGGAGGGAGGTGGACCAGCGGAGGACCAGGGGGAGGGATCAGGTCCTTAGAGGGAAAAACAAAAAGAGAAAGATAGAAAGAGAAAACAAAAAACAAAAACAGAGCAACAACAAAACACAAGGCCAGGAGAGAACAGAAAGTTCAGGGGCCCAGGGCCGAACCGACAGGGCAGGAATCCAGGGTGGAGCAAGGTGGAACTGCAGCCATGCGATCGAGACAGAAACCCACCAGGGCGGCGCAGAGGACCACCATAGCCATGCAGTCTTTCTGTCCCAGGCTCAGACTGGAAAAGGCATTGGCAACGGCAAACCTTTGATCCACAAGGTAAACACACAGACACACACACACCCATGCGCACAAACAAACACACAGACACAGAGTCAGGTGACATCTGCTGGATACTGTGAGTGACTGTGCAGTCGTCCTCCTCAGATGGTGAGCTTCGGCTCTCTGGTGTCACCGTACCTCAGCTTACTGCTCGTGTACACCGCTGGGAGGACACGTCCACATCTGCCGCTTCACCAGAGATCACACACTCAGCATCACAATGTCCTCATTACATTCCTGTATTATTGTTTCATTTAAACTTTAAACATTGATGCTGAAATCTGAAAAGCTGACTAACTTTCTATTTAAAAAAAAAAAAAGCAGTTCCTTTCATATTTTTCAAGTTTTCATATTTTCAGAAAGAAGTTTGAACTATAGGAATGAATTCTAGATATTCACATGCATTCTTGTGAGCTTCTAGTGTTAAGTGCAGGTCAGGTTTTTACTCTAGTGTTTTATCTCTACAGTACTCAAGGACAACAGAATGAACACTAGTGCAGTCCTGTGGTTGTGTATCTCAACATGGTAAAACCACACTGTGATCAAAACTAAATCAAATATAAGCATTAAAGGAAAGTTTTTAATAACCTGTTTGCGGTTATTTGCACATTAAGTTTTCTGCTTTGAATGGATCAAGACCAGGACAAATGACATTGACTTCCTTGAACTTCAATTGGGTCTGGGCCAGGGATGGAAATTAATTTTTTTGTCCACCGGCCACTGTGTCTGGTGGATTTCTAAATCTACCAGCCACTCAATGTTTTTACCAGCCACTTTCTTGTTTTTAACCAACAATGTGTAACTGCATGTGAAAATTAATACTACAAGATCTACAATACTTAAGCAGTTTATTTAATCTCAAGTCTCAATGAAATACTGACATTTTCTCTTTCAGTGATGCTCAAAAATACTGCCTATCTAGGCAGCTTTCTAGGTTTAGAAACAGCTGACTCTTGCTGAAGCAGCTCATTCTCTCGACTCCACAACCGGATGATACACTGCACTCAACTTTTTTAATGCACAGAAACATTTTTACAACATTCTAAACAGTTTTCGTATGCACTAATAATTTTGTATTTAATTCCAAAGGAAAGGATTCACCAGTTTAAGTGTATATATATTTTTTGCATTTAATTATTTATTTATTTATTATGGTTGAGGGAACACGTGGGGAAAAGTAACCTGTGAACACTGTATCACTGAAAGAAATCTCGGCTTGCAAACTTTTACGACGTCGACAAACGAACGCAGTGTTTTTAATACATCGTTTTTATGCGTCTCATCACGTGAGAGCTGTCAAACATGTGTAGAGATACAATGTTTGTTTCTACAAACAAAAATGAACAGCGTAACAACTTACTAGCCACAGAGCTAACTTCTGAAAAAGTTCTTTAAGAATGTTAATAAAATAAAAAACAATAAAATAAACACAAACTTTCCATATAATCTAAAATGTTGCAGAATGCTGGAGGAGAATGAACTTATTGGGGTTTGACAGAGACGTGACAGTATGCGGAAACTTGTGCGCGATAACAAATTAAACTCTTCACGCGATCTTGAATATAATGAGCAAATGCTATAAAACGTACTGTAAATAACCAACAGATATATCACTCCGCCAGCGGCACTAACTTCAGCTGTAAACACTGTAGTGGGAACAACGCCGCCGCTTCGAGCCCAGTTTATACCGCCTTTCTCCACGGAGCTGCTTCGGATGATTTTACACTTTATTGTGAGTTGTACACATACCAGGGATGAAAATTAACTTTTTTGTCCACCAGCCGGGTGAAACAGTATGCTATTTTTATTTACCCGCCACTGTGGCCTTTAGGTGAAGCGAGTTTACCCACCACAGCACAAAATCACCCGCATTTGGCTGGTGCTAATTTCCACCCCTGGTCTGGGCATTATTGACTGGTCAGTCAGTCACTGTCACTGAAGAGATGTCCCTCTTACAGGATCAGATGCTTTGGTCGTTTTTTTAATGAAACGAACACTTCCCCACCGTTGATAGAATTTTCTAGTTTTCTGTGTTTTTACTGTTATACAGTAGGAGGCGCTAATAGACACCTGAATGCGTACTGAATCTCTGGATCAAGACACAGTGAAGAAGAAGCAGAAATAAGTTATTGTGTACAGTATGTAAGCAGATGCAAATGTCAAATAACTCGACCATCAAACATTGAACAGCATATAAATCAAAACTGCAAACTGCTGCCAAATGACATGTTGATCCAGGAAGTGGTTTAGGACTGTGAATCTTTGGATGTGTGATGGAAGCGACTTCATCTATGTTTCTGAATAAAAAACGCTGGCGGTGCAGTCATTGCCTAGAAGACAGAGTTATCTTTTGTCTCTTCTGGAGCAGCAGGCTGTGGAGGAGTATGCACCAGGGAATCATCTGCCCTTCTGCATCCCCTGTGGCCCCGAGTTTCTTCTTGTCCAAGAAGGATGGAGGCTTGTAGCCTTGCTTCAACTCAGTGAGGGGACTGTCTTCTTCCCCTGGTTCTTGCCCTGAAATGTTCACCACGCTGGACTTTGCAGTGCCTATAACCTCATCCAGATTACCAAGACAGTCAGTCCAGTCCACTGAGCCCTGGACGATCAGATTACAAACACAACCAACTCAAACCCGGACCGTCAGACTCCTGTTCTTCTGTGGATTGCTCACCTGCACATTCACCCCAAAGCGGCTAAACAATATATAATTGTAATAATAGTTCAATATAAACCTGGATGTTTGTAACTGATACCAAAAATAAATAGAAATAAATACAAATGCTTAACTTAATTAACAAAAACGTTTTATTTATTTATTTATTTATTTATTTATTTATCTTAGCTTCTGACCTTCAGAGATATAACTCAATCTAACATACAAAAAAGACAAATGACAATGGAAAGGTTTTCTTTTCTTTCTTTTTTTTACTTCATTTTTTCTTCTCCAGTATGTTGTTCTTCTGTTATCCAGAAATGCAGCACAACTGAAGGGTGCAGTCCTCTGTGTAGGTTCTCATGGCAATTTGTACCTATTTTAAGGTTTGCCAAACTGGTAACAAATTTGTACATTCAACATTCAAGTAAATTTTCAATCAAACATCTTCATGCGATGCCCACACCCCATTAAGAGTTTGATTTAAGGGTGCAGCTATTTGCTTGCTTTTTAAAATTACAAATTAAATTAAATTAAAATTAAATTAAATTAAATTAAATTTATGCATTTAGCAGACACTTCCAAAGCGACTTACAACGCATTCAGGCTATCAATTTTTACCTATCATATTTTACGAATCAGATATTTATCATAAATCACATGATATGAATTTTCCAAAGACTTAGCTGAGAAATGGAAAGTCTTAACTCTTAACACAGTTGTGCGCTGTCTAGGATTGATTATTCCAGGATACTCACTGTAAGAACCAAACATGAATATAAGATGTGAACAGCTGCTAGTGACACATGTGAATGCATCAGCTGTTCCAGAATCAATTATAGAGAGTTTCTGGGTCTTCTAGATGTTTGCAGTGTTGCTGGTCTTTCCTCTATCGCCTCTGTGCTTGAGTTCAGATTGTCTCCATCCACCTCCATCATGATCTCCTCATATGTGGGCAGATAGTTCACCTCCTCGTACGTGGGAAGCATCAGCACCGGGGAGCTGAAGTCCCCTGTGAGAGAGTCCTGGGACGCGTGTCCATGCAGAAGTGATGGCTCCTCGGGCGTCTGACGGCGGGGACGGGGACATACGAGCCGCTGAATGAAGTAACCCACCACGAAGAGCAAGAGCAGGATCAGCAGTCCCGACAGCTTACGGACCAACCATTCCAGATTGTCCAGGAAAGAGTGCAGAGGGAGTTGATGGATGGACGTGATGCTGCTGCTGTTTCGTGTGCAGCATCGCTGGTCTTCATCACACTGGATCTCTGCACAACTGCGCACAGCCTCGCAGGAGAGGCTCATAAACCCAGACGCAACACTCAGCCATGTCCTCAATCTCATCCTTCTACCATCAAGCTGTCCGGTGAGGCTGGTGTCTGTTACAGTGTAACAGAATATCATCCGATATATTTATTTTCTTGTGCTTTCATACAGCACACTGGAGCGATGATCCCGGACGAGCCCCCAACAGATGCTTGGAGATGAGAGTTCTGGCGCACACTTAGTAGAAACGAAAATCACGGATCAATGTAATAAAATCACTCTCTTCCTGTCGTGAGGTAATGTCATTGTCGTTCTGTTAGTTTGGTTCAGTTTTCATCGCACTGTTGCTCATAATTTACATCCTCAGACTGGAGCAGGAGACCTCAGAAGCCACCTGATTAAAAATGCATGGCACTGCTTCTCTGTGGGTTTCAATGGACCCATTATAGCCAGAACCAACTCAGACTAAACACCCCTCCTGATGCTCTCGCACGGCAGGCTTTGCTGCTCGCAGAGAACTCAACAAATGACTTATGAGATGTTTCATTTTACATGATACAGTTCATGTTACAGGGTAACATGATTAGTAAGGACTGAGTAATACAGATGCTATTGTTTTCTGGAGCTTCTTCTAATTACAGGTCAGTGTCTGTGCTGTGTGCTATTTTTAATGTTGCTAGTATATCTGGCTAAATTTGTGTTTTTTTTTTTGTTTTTCAAGCAATAAATAACATGTAACATGGGCACTGTAATTTAGTGTAGAATGACTGATATCACCTCAAAAATGACTTAATGAAACCTCAATGAAATAGGCTATGTCTTCTGTATGGATATATATCTGTATTTGATCTGTTTTCATTTGTGATGCGGCGTAAGGTCTTAGGGAAAAGTGTGCTTTACAGTATTGGCTTGATGTGCAAATGGAGACTAAATTGTATTATGGGCCTAGAAAAGGCAGAATGACTGTGCAGTATACATTTACCAAAGTTTGCTTGTAAGGCTGCAGTCGATATTCACTTCTCATAAACAGAGCTAATGTCCAATTGGTCAAATGTGATTACTGGAGCATTATGCCATAAAAAACACTGGAACAGAGTCGGCCTGGCCAGCCAGATTCATAAGGGATCGTGTTTCTCACTGCAATCGCTCTCATTGACTGAAATGTGATACGTGGTGTCATTAGTAAAACATTGAAATATGATTGCTGACAGTGACTGCCGACATACGTTTCAGTGGCCACTTCTTCATACTGCCTTTTTGTTTTCTAATGAACAAATCCCCATAGATAAAGGCTTTTCATACTGCCGTTTTTGAAAGATAGTGTCACTGTGTGTGACTGTGTATCAAATCAAATTGGCAGTACCTCCTTAACTACCAGTCACCATACTTTGACGGTATTTTGTTTGACAGCAGTAGTTCTACAGTTAAAGGACAGCTGAATGCTGTGACCGCACCGTGAACAGGAGCAGGACTTGAAGCATTATGCTCACAATGCTTATCTGTGTCTGTATTAACATCATGTCTTCTACATGATCATATAAGTGATTTCCAATTGTGATCTTGTGTTTCAAGTTTCAGGAATTTTGACTTCATTCTAAAAACATGGTGACTGTAGAATCCTTTGACATGTGTTTGATGATTGTGCCTGCACCCCAGTCAGATTGGAGGCCGATTGCCAACAATGACAGAGATGCTGTAAAATTTACAGTCCAAGGATCCAATAAATGAATGCCTTCATACAGCAATGTTAGGCCTAAAAGTTAAGTGGATGATGACTGAATGTGTTTCAGATTACACAATGGCTATTCTGAATAACTGTGTATAGTAGCATCATGTATGTAAAGCCACAGTGACACTACACTTTTTGTTCCACTGACTTCCCTTCATGCACATGTGAATGTGTCAGAGACTGGAAACACAAGCCCGTGCGAAAAGTTTTTGCATTTCCAAAGTTCTGAAGATGTCATATCGTGACCGTTGCAGCGTCAGAACGAATCTTGCGTGCTCCAAGTGTAGTGTGACCATGGCTCTAGGTTAAGCAGGTTTAGTGGTGTTTTTACATCTCCCTGTGGTCCTGTTTGATATCGCGGCTTGTCTGGTGGTTATTTATATAAAAAATGTTGTGGGGATGGGGCATATATTCTGGATAACTTGATAGTCACAATTTTCTTTTTTTTTTCAAATAGATGTCAAACACAACAACAGTTTTTCAGTCCATTTCTTTTTAACATTAGTTAAAAACATGACATTTAACATGAGTCATTTAAGCTACTTTGATACAGTCGTGTGGCGTTATTAGAGCAGACATGTTGATCTGCTTTATCAATGCAGAAATGTTTTCTGAAAACTTCTGCGATTGCTACAAAAGAAGCAACTCAACAAAGGTGAAGTGTCAAGAGCTCAACTGAACACTGATCTCCATGATGGAGATGGAGAAATTTTCAATAAGACGTCCACATCTAAACCTCAGTGAATTCTCAATAAGAACTTTTGTAGATGTTTGACGTTGTAGTTTGTGTTCTTATTTCTCTTTATTTCAGTGTTTGTTAACAGCAGGTGTTTGAATGATTGAATGATTCAGGAACATCATACTAGTCTTTAAATAACATTCTACTAACATTAAGGAAACTGGACCTTTTTATGTTCTTGGAATGTTATAAATCAATGTTCCTAGAATGTTGAATTTTAAATAAAAATTAGGTTGATAGAACGTTTGAGGAACATCATAACTACCAACACTGAATATTTGGAGAACGTTCTTGTAACAAAACTCTTTTAGCTGAGAAAGTACTGTTTTTAATGCTATCCCACAATGCTACACAGCAAAATCCCCAGTGTTAATTTAACACTCTTGAGTGTGGACTCATATAAACACTAAAGCAGTGTTAAAAGTAACACTGAAGCAGAGTTGAAGTTAATGAGATAATTAAGAAGTTAATTGAGTTATGATTAAGCATTATTGAAGACACCTGATGTTAACAAGCAGAATCACCAAACGAGAAAATCACAATTTATGTGTCACCATTATAGTGTTCAGTGTTTGCTTTAGTTGGGATCTTGACCCTTCAGTTATTATCTTTAGATTTTATGTGGCTGTGGTGACTGAATTATATCATGCAGACAGACCACAGCAAAGGCAATCATGTGTGCCATTGATTGTGATTTGAGCTATTTGTTATAGAGTGACCTGAATGCCTCAGTTTAAGTTTCTTTACTGCATACATAAATTAAGTGAAAAAGAAAAGTAAGCAACCCAGCATTTCTGACATAGTATGACATGTTTTTAATAGTTAGTTCTACGTAAAAAAGTAATCTTTTGTTTGGACACACAGACATCAGGAATCAGCGTGAACATCACAACAACGGTGACCATCAAAAAAGCATGCTGTAGCCAATAAAAACTCATCCATGGCTCCCATCATGCATTGCGGCATGAATAAATTATGAGCTGAACTGTCTTTTTAACTTTTTATTCTAACTATATTTTATTTTTGCTGTTTTTATGTTCATTTTGTATCTAGTTTTGTGATGTTCAGAGTTGGTCTGTTTATCTGAATATGTTGTTTGTCACCGTTGTTGAGATTCATACGTTGATTATTGTTATCTGTGTGTGCCTAAAATTAGAATTCTTTAATAAAAAAAATTAGAATCACTTGCAAGAGATATCTACAAAATGTATAGAAAACACAGATTTTTTCATTGTGGAACCAAAGCTGTGACAATCAATAATGGAAGTTTTACTTTGAGAAAACACTGTAAATGAGTTCAGTGATTCATGTCAAACAACGATTACATTAAAACATAATCATCAACACGCGATGATTTTTGCTCTTGGTTTGACAAACAAACTTTAAAAGTAAAAAGTTACAAGCCAAGATCCCAGCTAAAGCAAACACTGAACACTATAATGGTGACACACAAATTGTGATTTTCTCGTTTGGTGATTCTGCTTGTTAACATCAGGTGTCTTCAATAATGCTTAATCATAACTCAATTAACTTCTTAATTATCTCATTAACTTCAACTCTGCTTCAGTGTTACTTTTAACACTGCTTCAGTGTTTATATGAGTCCACACTCAGAGTGTTAAATTAACACTGGAGATTTTGCTGTGTATGTGGTGGATGTAAAATAATGCTTCTACGGTGTAGTTACAATAATATTACAGGACTGTCCGTCTATTTCCCATCATGCATTTGCATTTACAATAAAAACATGAATACGGCGCACTGTTATAAAATTTATTATAAAAATTATATAATTTGCTAACATTGAACTAAACAAAAAAAGCATGTAATTTACTAGAGGTTCTGACAAAATGTGTATTGCTCCAGTCTATTTTTTTTTAATTATTGCAAAATCTGCACCTCTTTTGTGGCAAATTTTTATTTCATAATGATCCTTACTCTGTGAAGTCAAGCAGCAGACGTTAAGTGGGAATACACAAATACTACTGGCCTGTTTTGGGGTGAACTAAATGCACAAGACTAGTTTTACACGTCACTTTATATAACACAGGGTGGTCATCCTTTGCTGGTTCACCTTCAAAAGAAGGTACACAGTACACTGACTGAACTGCTGGGAAGAGAGAACTGAAGATGAACACCATGGTGGAGACAGTGAAGGGACAAAGCTGAAATTCAACAAGTTTTCTTTTTTCTTTTTTTTAAGTAGAACTTGCTATTATTATTTTTTTTTTATTATTATTTTTTACTTGAGCCAATAGTTATTTATTTTTCATTGGCTCAAGTAAAAATATAGATGTGAATCATTATCCTATTATTTTTTTTTAATTGGATGAATGAAACACTTTGCATCTTTATTTTATTCGCACCAACATTATTTGATTTTAACATTTTGGAATAAAGTATTTATATAGCATACATTTATTTAGTCTCACTAGTAAAGACCTTTTTTAATTTAAAACCAAATCAAAAATTAAAACTAAAATACTGAATGCTGATTAAGAAGCATCTTATTGAATGTGTGCTGATTGTGTTGTTTGTAGAACTATGCAGTTATTGCCTTTAATTTCACATGTTACAGTTAATCTTTTCATTTAAGGCCAGTTCTCTGTAGTTTCAACCCAATTATGAAACAAAAGCTAAAGGCTGATTTCTGTGCCATCTGTGTTGTATTGAATGTAGGCTACTTACTGTGTTACTGCTGTTAATGTCAGATGGTTATGGTAATTGTTTTCAATAGCCAAAAGTCAGTTTGGCCTATTAAATACCAAATAAACATCTTGTTTATGCACACTTTCCTTCTTTTTTGTTTGTTGCTTAAAGAAGAAAAAAATCGGAAATCGGAATCGGCCAGTTTTCTTGTAAAAAATCGGTATCAGTAACTGTTGCCACAATAATCATGATCGTGCATCCCTAGTTGTAAGTAATCTTAAAGATTCCTAAATGCATCTACATTCAGAAGGCCTAATAAAGTGGTTGTTCTTTCTCCTAGATACACACACATCTTCCTGACACGACTGCTTCAACACTAACTGTGTTACTGAACCCAGCCTTCTTTCTTTGCGTGAACATTTTCCGGCATTACGCAAATATTTCCACACAGTGATGTAGACATGTGGGGGCGTGTTTAAACAAGGTGTTTTAGGGGGCGTTACAGAGTCTTAACTTCGATAAAGAATATCTCTTTGGATTTGAGACTTTAGTCTTTGCAACTTTACAGACCGTCCTCATGCACCAAGAGCGTGGAAACACTCCAAAGAGAAAGAACACATTATAAACACATCATATGACCCCTTTAAATCAAAAATCCATATCTTTATGGGTTTCTTTCTCCAGATGAACACAAAGATATTTGTAAGAACGTTGATAACCAAAGAGTTTCTGGTTCCCATTGACTTGCTAAACACGCTAAACACAGTTCATGCAGCTCTGTGTTGATGGTCAATTTATTAAAATGAATGAAAATATAACTTTTTCATTTACAGTAAAACTAATTTACACGGTTCAATATTATTGTACAATCATGATAAAATAAATAAATTTACAACACCCTGATAAATCAAATAAAAACATAAAAAGCCAAAATGCATCCAATGCACATTTTTATTCATCATTTTGTAGATGTAGAGTTTAAAAATGTGTTGAATTTATACAGTAGAGGTACATTGTGATCTTGCTCTGACCAAAGGTATCTGAACACACTGGATGTTATAATTACAAACTCATAAATGCAGTCTTCCCAGGAGGACCTGGATGCTCCATTAGATTCTTATTGATTGATCATGCATCAGAGCACCTGACAGATATTCAACAAATGAATAGACTGAATGACTGCATCATTCCCTTTATTGCACAACACTATCAGGGGTCTCATGAGGAAGACTGCACTTCCCGTCTGCTGAACGATGATGCACTTCAGCGCAAGTCGATCCTCGCTCCACGATCAGTTTATATCTGAGAGATCATGAAGATTGTGGTTAAAACATCTAGTTTGTGGCTTGTATCACCTCATGTGTGGAACCTGGCTCACAGCGGGACATCTGAAGTCCCACAGTCCTGAACCACACCGTCGTTTGCTAGCAAAGTTCAGTGATTCAGTGTTCACTAAACACCATAGTTCACACAAACGTTCGCAAACTGCATTCAAACAAGCATTGGGAAAGCTACTTTTAAAAGTAATGCATTACAATATTGTGTTACTCTGTAATTTTTCTGTAAATTAATGTTATGTTACTTTTGCATTACTTTTTATGATCTAGGCTGGGCTCCTGTTTCTCTCTTCAGCAATAAGAAATTGAACCACAAATGTTTATCTAATGTAATTTTTGCTTGTTAGTTTGGTTGAGTCGAATCATCAAAAGTCAGCAGCACTGACAATGGATAATAAAATGCAATTAAATGCATAAAGTATATCTGTGCTATTCAGGGCTAATTGTTGTAGGATTGCTTCTTACAATACATTGGTTTGTTTAAATACACTGGCAGATCATATTCAGATCTACGGACACATGAGGAACTAATGAGGAACTATGGAAACAGATGATAGGAAACAATCTATCGAACAGAACTCAGGTGAAACAGACCGGGAACAGACTGAAAATGACAGAAAAACAGACTAGACACAATATACACCTGTTCAGGTAATAACCAGTGTTTTGTGTCTCTTTAGTGTGTGGTGACCAATGGCTGTATCCTCACTTAGTTAAAGCAGGAAATAAAGATGAATGACCATCAGAAGGGATCTTGTTTCAACCGCAGAAAGACGTCAAAACACCATCTGTCAAGTTCAGGTCCAGTAACGTTAATATACTCGTCTGCTTTGTTTGTCAGACAAAATTCTGCAGATTCAACGTTATGATTGGTCAGATCGCCTGTCAATCAAACTCACTGCAAAGTGTCAATTTTAACAATAATAGTGGCCTATGAAATGTTTTATTTTTACAGGAAGTTTGAGCTTTTAACAGACACTAGTCAACATTGTGAGATGATTAAGCATACAGACTTACTTCGGGTTTATTCATCTTAAATGTATCCAATTCTGCGAGATGTGGCTTTATATGGTAAATTTCATTTTTATGACTGGATTCTGTGATTCCGTCCGTATTTTCCCCATCACAGAAATCATTGGGTTCTGAGAAGCATTAGTGGCACCTTCCATGATCTGACACTCTTAAAGATAAGCTAAATAAAACTGGTTCTTAATTAATTATATTATTTTTTTTAAATACCACAACCAAATGATTCTCTTACATGCACAGACATCTTGTTTTAATGTGGATATCTGAAGGAGCAGTGAGGAGCAGGCCTTTGGAGGCAGATATAATTCACACAGAACAAAAAAAGAGAAAGATTTCAGAAATGACTTTGCTACCAATTGAAAGTTACAGATGTGGCCTTCACTGAATGTTATATTTGTCCAGTCAATGTGAAAGTCTGACAGATGTAACCACTGTAATGACAATCTGGGCTCAATGTATCAAGCATCTATATGCTGTGTATTATTAAGGTTATATTTTTGTATTATACAGGTATAAACCAGTAAATGGATACATGTACCATTTTCCAGGCCATGCAGGTTATAGTAAAGGATGCTGCTGATGTTGTGTGTTCACTAAACAGGAGTGGTTTCGTGGGGTCACACATGATCCTGTGACATTAACCCTTCACACTCTACACATGCTATCATTAGACTTCTGCTTTTGTCTTGTACAATGTTCATCAGAAGAACGACATATTTAAAAACCAATCATGCAAATTCACGTCAAGGTGTTTGTTCGTTTCAGGAATGGAGGGGTTTCACCATCAGACCTGAAGGTTCAGTCAATGTGTTCACAAACACTACTCAAACCTGAGCAGTCCGATTATATTAACCCTCGAGCCTGGCATGTCACATAATAGTCAAACAAAATATAAATACTAATTTTGTTGTTGTTCTCATTTTTGATACACAAGCTCAGACTTTATTCTGAGGCCCAAACTGATCAAAAATACGTAATTTCAAAACATATACTGCAATGCAATCCAATGATGATGGAGAGCTGAAGAAATCCAGGCTCCTCAGAAGATGTGAGATGTTCTGGAGGCTTGTGAAGATCATTCCTCCGCTGAGGAACAGTGAAAGTAAAGCGTCTGGAAACAAATGCTCCTCAAAAGCTCCTGAGGATCAGATCTGAGACTCTAAAACATGATTGATGGAGAATCAAGTAAAGCTGAGCTGCTTCAGTCCAGGAAGAGTTCATCTGGAGATATTACTGACCTTATTCTGACCTTTACTTGATCACAATCAGGAGAGATCTGAGTCGAGCTGAAGCTGGACGCTTCTACAGTTACACTAGCAGAGATTTGACTGGATAAACACTCAGAAGACATGAGAAGCTGTGTTTAGTCTGTAATCAGCCTCTGTCAAGACATTAACACACGTACAGTGTCCAGCAGAGGTCAGATAAACCTTACTAAGTCACACTCCATCACCTATGGAGCAGCTTTAGTTCAGGGCCATACTATTATTGTTCTTATTGTGATATATATGATATATTTCATGCTTTTAGTTTTAGTAGTACATGATGTTAAAATAAATAAAAGTCAGCAGGTCAACAAATCAAGAACAACAATCAAAACAGTACCATGAGAGTCAGCACGACACACACACACACACACACACACACACACACACACACACACACACACAAACTGCTATCATCACAACAGGAAAGAGGAAGCTCAAGAATAAGAGTCACAGAACAACTAAAACACAGAAACAGTGACCTCAAGCGGCCACAAAAAGACAAGAGCACCTAAAGTAAAGTGATTACTGGTTATTCTCAAGTTATTTTGATTGAAATATTCTCTTCTGAATGAATCCCTAAGGAAGTTTTGTTTAAGGGGAGCTTTAGAGGACGAGGTTATTAGTTCTGAATCCTTCATAACTCCTAAGTGATGCTTCTGTGTTGTGTGTGAACAGATGGTCCAGCTGAAGGGTCTCACAGCACTGAAGGTACATGATTCATTTCAAAGTCGAGCATTCATGTTTGTCTACAAAACCAGCGCTGGCTCTGCACCTCTTCACCTGAATTGATTACTTCAGACGTCTGTGCCTCTAGAAGCTTGTGTTCTGCAAGTGAACATCGTTTGATTGTTCACCTCAAAGAGACACAGAATCAGTTTGACAGACGTTCACCTTAACCTGTTTAACTCAATCAGAGCTGAGTCCTTAACCATCTTCAAGAATCGACTAAAACACATCTCTTCCATCTACACTTGACCCACTAACTCCAGCTCACTCTATTCTATTTCTATTCTACTTGTTTTCTTGTAATTAATGTAATAAACATAAGTTAAAGTAGAACCCATGTGCAGTTTTATTCAACAGAAGTTGGCTCAGAATGCAAAAATAAATAAAGTTTATGAACGTAGACTCATCAGCAGTGCATTACACAAACAGAGTTAGACAATGGACCATACAAGGGGTCACATGACTCAATACAACCAAATACAGAGGTGAGCTGAGGAACATGAACCAATCAGAAGGCAGAACAAAATACCACATGACTAACAGAGGACATTACTCAAGGTACAAAATAAAAGACATGAAACCATGAAAATACACCAACTGTGACTACTAAAAAAAACTGACCCACTAACCTAGCGGTCTCTATTCTGTCTCTGCTCTATCTTAGACCGAGACATGTCACAGCACTTACATATTAATGCCTTCTTGTTGAAGTTGATGCTTCCACTGTCTTCATCTGTCAGTCTCTTTGGATAAAAGTGTCTGCTAAATGACTAATGTGATGTTTGATTTAATAAGGCAGGAATTGGTGAGTAGCATATGAAGAATTAACAGACTAAATATTCCATCTAGATGAGGGTATCATTCCCTACATATATGACAGATTTTATAGATAAATGGCTTTCATTTTTCCTTATGTCTTGATGCAGAAACACACTAAACTATCAGAAACAGCTGCAGGACCAAGCAGGGCCGTGCACAGACCTTTTGAGGGGCATGTGCTGAAACTGAAAAAGGGCACCCCCCCCCTCCCTTTTTTATATCAAGATTATTTAGTAAGCCTGCATAAAAGGAAGAAATGGCCACATCTTCTTGACAAATTCATCCATCCATCCATCCATCCATCCATCATCTTCCGCTTATCCGGGGCCGGGTCGCGGGGGCAACAGTCTAAGCAGAGACGCCCAAACTTCCCTCTCCCTAGCCACTTCTTCCAGCTCTTCCGGGGGGACCCCGAGGCGTTCCCAGGCCAGCCGGGAGACATAGTCCCTCCAGCGTGTCCTAGGTCTTCCCCGGGGCCTACTCCCGGTGAGACGTGCCTGGAACACCTCCCTGGGAAGGCGTCCAGGAGGCATCCGAAATAGATGCCCGAGCCACCTCAGCTGGCTCCTCTCGATGTGGAGGAGCAACGGCTCTACTCTGAGCTCCTCCTGAGTGACCGAGCTTCTCACCCTATCTCTAAGGGAGCGCCCAGCCACCCGACGGAGAAAGCTCATTTCGGCCGCCTGTATCCGGGATCTTGTCCTTTCGGTCATGACCCACAGCTCATGACCATAGGTGAGAGTAGGAACGTAGATTGACCGGTAAATCGAGAGCTTTGCCTTACAGCTCAGCTCCTTCTTCACCACGACAGACCGGTACAGCGACCGCATTACTGCAGAAGCTGCACCGATCCGTCTGTCAATCTCACGTTCCATCCTTCCCTCACTCGTGAACAAGACCCCAAGATACCTGAACTCCTCCACTTGACAAATTCAATTAACACAAAATAATAGTCTCAAAAGCTTTAGATTTATTCATGATTAATAACAACCATAATAATAATATTAGATAATTAGATAATATAGATAAACAGGGTTTTAAGGGCTTCTTTAAACCTAATCACAACAGCTCTTGTGTACTCCCTCTTTTTTTATTGCATTTATAGAGAAAAAAATACTTGACTCATACATAAACATGTTAACCAAATAATACAAATTAACTTATAAAACCAAACAGAAACCAAATTTTTTTTAATTGAACTTTATGCACTTTTTTTATGATCTTTGCAAAGAAAAAAATTTAATTTAATTTTAAATTAATTTTTAATTAAATTTTTTAGCTATTCTGTTTGGTTTTATAAGCTAATTTGTATTATTTGGTTAACATGATTATGAAAGACATTGAGAAGAGGGGAAGGTGAGCAATGAGTCAAGTATTTTTGACAAACTTTTTTGAAATATAATTTAAGTAATTATGTCCAACACTACGGTACAACTCAATTCCAGATTATAAGAAACTATAGCCATACAGTTACTATAACATATCCAACATGTATCAGCCTACCTGGCAAAAATTTGATACTTTGGTGGACCAGGGATGATGGTCTCTTGAAGGTCTCTTATTAACTACACTTTCCCTAAAATAAGCCAGCAATGAAAAAATAAATAAAAATAGTGTGAAAAGTACAGTTGCAGTGAAAAGCATTTCTGAAGGATCACGTGACACTGAAGAGTACTGAACTGGATGAACTGGACTAATGATGCTGAAAATTCAGCTTTGATCAGAAAAATAAATTAGGCCTACATTTTAGAATATATTCAAATAGAAAACAGTTATTTAAAATTGTAAAAATATTACACAATATTACTGTTTTTGCTGTATTTTGGATCAAATAAATGAATGAATCATGAATTACATTCTGCATGATAAAATACTGTATAAAGATTTCACAGTGATCTTCTGTAAAAAAAAATTGTTACTACTACATTACTGTAGTAAAACCATGTTTTACATTTTATACATGTGAGAACGACCTGAGAGTATACCATAACATGATTGGCCTAAATGTTAATAAATTAAGTGTATCAGCAATCATAAATCAAAGAAGAATTTCTTAGAAATATATGTTATCAAGGTGACGAGGATCACTCATCGCTTTGTGTAAGTTCCAGTACGAAACAGCGGGGGCGCACCTGTTATGATTTTCCGATGGTAAAAACAAATTATATGTTGTTGTATTACTTATCAATATATAGTTTTTGACCAGTGAATGTGTGCAAATGTGTATTTTTTTTGTCCGTCATTAAAACGGCGACGGCATCACATTATATTGTCATCTAACGTTACAGGTTGCAAACTAGTTTTTGTAGCTATAGACGGAGCGCTCAGTTTTTCCTGTGGTAAAATGCATTTGGCCAAAATCGCATTTTATAAAAGATGAAATGCTACTGTATGCACAAGCAGTTTAAGTAAGTGTTGGCAAATGCTAGCCCTCTCTCTCAGGCGACGTCTCAGTCATTAATGAGTCAGTCAGACATCAAATAAATAAAATATGAGCCTTTATAGACATAGTGTTTAGTAGTACTTATTCAAACAACGAGATATTTATTTACCCTTCGCAAAACTTTGTTCAACTCAGCTGTTGTCTACTGTACTGTGTGTTGACTCAATGAATATAGAGGGGGCGGAGTTATCAGCTTACTGACAGCTTGAGGATCGAATAAGATTTACACAAGCTCGTTTTAAGAACTTTCATTTGCTAAATATTTGTAAAAAAAAAAAAAAAAGGCAGACAGACGTAAAGGGTGACCAATAGCATTGATAAAAAAAAATAATAAAAAAAAAACACCACCAAAAAAAGGGCACTTCGGAGTGTAAGGACAAAAAGGGCATGTGTTTTGCACAGGTTGAGCCATACCTGTGCACGTGCCTGGGACCAAGTATGTGAATCTTTTGTTCCCTTCAACTTACGCCCAAATCAAGGAACAACTAACACAGACCACACCATGAAAACACTGACTGTGTAGGTCGAATAATGATAATACGAGCTTGAGTCTTGAGTCCAGATGTAGACACGCCAGTGACAAGACACGCATGGGTTCACCTGTGTTCACCGTGATCCACGATAGTGTGGAAGAGCCATGGTGATGTTTACTACCAGAAAACACTGTTAAATCCAGTAGTGATGGGATGTCATTTATAACTCACCTTCATGTCGTTCCAAACCCGTGAGACCTCCGTTTATCTTCAGAACACAGTTTAAGATATCTAGTTTATTGATGTATTTGATTTTTTCATAATAAACACACTCTTTACATCACAAACACTGATTAAACTTAAATGCTAAAAGAGTAAAAGTTCTCATATTAATTTCAATATTCAGTGATTTGCACTAGCATTTCTCCCTCAAAGTAACATGCACGATCTGATATTATTGTGCATGTGTTTGTTCAGGTAGTTCATCAACTGAGGAGAGCTCAGAGGAAGAGGAAGAGGAAAGAGATTCAGGTTGACATTTATTCATTGTATATAATCTTTTCTGGTGAACTAGAAGACACTTTTTACACTTGCCTCTCCTTATAATCTACTAAAATATTAGTATAATATCTGAACAGTAATGTATCTGGCCATTTTACTTGGTATGTTTTAGTCGTATGTCTGAACAAACCTGAGTGAATTGCACTGAAAGCGTAAGATGCAGTAAAATCCCAGTAACGGACAACAAGAGACTGTAGTGTCATTTTATTTTAAGATGAAATATAAATGTACAACTTTCAGCGGTCAGTCTTATTGATCTTGAGTGAAGGATAAACCATAATGATACTATGATTTTGTCACGAGGTGACAAAATTCCAACCTCCCGCCGGACCAATAACAACGGAACACCGGGCTAGTTCCGGGATAGCGAAAAATCCCAGCGAATGGGGTGATCAGCCGAAATCGCCGGCAGCTGTGCGCGTTGGGACACGTTGCCATAAGGGTAGGATAAAAGGAGAGAGGATGGACCAAAGAGTGGGCCATTTTTGGGGACTGTAAATCTCGGAGGAACGTGAGCAGTGGAGAAGAGGAAGTGGGGCTGGCAAACGGGCACGGCATTGTGAGTTTGGGAGAAAGAGCACGCCGACTCAACCGGAAGGAGGAAATCGCTGGACAGTAAGATCGTTTGTGAGAGACTGTGTGTAGTCCAATCGATCTCCATCCTCTCTCTTGTCTATGGGACTCCCTGACGTGTTGAATTGCAGTGATGAAGTGATGTGATGCACTGTTTTGATGTGTAAAGTGTGAACTTAAACCCACTGGGTGTCCACTACTTACCTGAGTTTTCTGTCACGTTCTAAGAGGTAAGAAGAAGCTAACACTGTTGTACTCCACAGATATTTGAGTGTACTATCTGACAGCCCATTGTGAAGAGGGAGACGTAGGTGAATGCTTAACTGACTGCTTTGCAGCGAAGCCCTCCAGCCGTAAGTTCTCTGTCTGTCATTGCTGAGGAAGAGGATTACGTACCTGTGTATGCACCTGTCTGCTTTGCAGTGAACTTCTCCCGCCGCAAGCTCTGTGCCTGCCAGTCCTTCAAGAGGATTTCATACCGGAATACTCACCTGACTCCTTTGCAGTGAAGCCCCCCCCCCCAGCCATAAGTTCTCTGTCTGGCATCTGTAGAAGAAGAGGATTACGTGTCTGCATACTCACCTGACTGCTTGCAGTGGAGCTCCTCAGCTGTCAGTTCTCTGCCTGTCATCTGCAGAAGAAGAGGAGTACATACCCGAAACACGTGACTTAACTTTTCCACCACAGTCCCTCCAGTCGTAAGTCCCGACCCGTCCTCCCCCTGGGAAGAAAAAGGGAGTACGTCACTCGAAATACTCACCTGAACGGTCCTACAGCAGCCTCCTCCCAGTTGTGAGCCCTGATTCATCTCTCCCATTGGAAGACAGCGAAGCCCCTCACCAGAGCACCCCCCTACCTTGCACTCTGTGGGCCTCCGGCGGGTCCGCAGGACGGAACGACCCTGCCCAGAAAACTCACCATTTTAGATCCCCTTTTCCATTTTTATACTCAATAAAATACTGTGTTACTTTAAGCCTCGTCTGTCGTCCTTGCCTGTCCTCTGTCCGACTCCCCAAGGGTGGTACAGGTCTTAGGGGTGGGTGCAGCCTGATTGGCCTGCCCCGTGACATAATTTGGCGCAGTCGGCAGGGTTCCACCTTGGGTTGAGTAGACAGAGGCGGAGCAATGTCAGACGAAGATGTACTGGTGGGTCACCCACATGTCATGCCCATCTTTATGGGAGCCCCATGGGCCCAAAAGTATGGAGGACCAGGTCTAGAACTCAGCTTGTCGGCGTGGAAAACTCAAGTGGAGTACTTGGCGGGCCTCCAAGGGTTAAACGCTACACAGAAGACCCAGTTCATTTTAAATTCACTCGAAGGTGACGCCAGTAGAGAAGTACAAGCAGCACCGGAAGCAACCCGAGCCACAGCCCATGCTATCCTTGACTTTCTAACGGGGCAAAACGGTGACACAACTCCTGCAGCTGTCCTCCGGATGCAATTCTTTAATTGCAAGCAGGGACCTCGGCAGACCATACGTGCCTTTGCTTTGCAACTGCGATAACAATTGTTTCAGCTGAAGAAGAGGCAGGACCATGGGCTTGGAGAAGGAGAGGCTCTCCTAAAGGACCAGTTTCTTTTGGGGTTGCGAGATGGCCCAATGCGTCAGAGCCTCCGAATACAACTTTGCCGCAATCCTACTCTGACGTTTGACGAGCTACACCAGGAAGCTCTGGCCCTCGAACAGGATCATGCAGATACCTCAGATCCTTCCCACTGTATGGTCACCAATGCTGCCAGTAGTCCCCTGCCTCCTGCTCCTCCCGACTGGAAACAGGCCTTACGAGAAGAGTTGAGAAGAGATGTCCATGATTTGTTGATTGTTTAAATCTTTAGTTGATTTCATCTAAGGCTGTGGCTGAAGCCATTTGTAGTTCTTGTGTTTCTCTTTCCTTCAGTTATTCTGTTTGTTAATAGCAGGTGTTCATCACTAATGCTCAATCATCAATTAATCACAGAATTATCTCATCCATAGAAAAAAATGTATGCAAAGTCATACACTGATAATGAGAGTAAATACTGAACTCAACTGTATTAATGTGTGTATGCACAAGAGAGATCTGTTAGTTTAATGTAGTTTTGTTGTTCACCATTGTGCTGGAGAGTAGAGCCTGTGCTTCAGTCAATGATGAGCCACAAATTCTGATCTTCTGCTGCTTTATATAAAGGCAGTAAATGTGGAGTCGCTGATACAGTGGTGATCTCTGTGTTAAGTACTTCAGCACATACATGTGTGCTATAGCTGACAATGAGCTGCAGTGATTTGAGTAAAAGTCATGTATTTAGTTACTTTATTACTGCACATTAAGTGTTTGCATCGTTATATTAAGAAATATTCCTTCTCAGTGGACTCAAATGAAATATGTTCATAGTACTAACATCGTAGGAATGCTAGTTTAAAAACTCGAACTGTTTGAAGCAGTGGGAGTGGAGTTAATTTCCATGGTATAATTTACGGTAAAATACTGTAAAAAAAAAAAAAATGAAGAGTGGTAAATTAATGGTTGAAAGCTGTAAATTAACAGTACTTAACCTGCACCCCTTCTGCCAGTAAACTACTGTTATTTAACGGCACAATTTTTTACAGTGTATGCATAAAGCTAAAAATCCTCTCTTGAAATGCTCTCCGACAGCAAATGCAATGAGTTTGCTTCCTTTTTTCTGAGAAGATCAATAATTTCAGGAAGGCGATTAGCACATCCTCAAGTTATGCAGAGGACAGACAGATTCAACCACAATTTCAAAAAGAAGGTAGCATGTTGTCAGTCTTGTGTTTCCCTCCCTCATATGACCATTTTTGTTCCCGTCCTCATTATGTTTATTTGGTTCCAGTGGTGTTTCCCTCATGTCGTCCCGTTCACTGTTTCCAGGTGTTTCCTCAGTAGTTTCCATGTCTACTTAAGCCCTGTGTCTCCATGTGTCTAGTGTTGGTTGTTATATGTCATATCTCCTTGCACTCTTCCTCGTTTGATTCCTGTAGTATATTAAAGACTGTTATATCATAATAGTCCTACCCTTGCATCTCCTCATTCCTCGCTCCTGTGTGAGATCGTGACAGAACAGCTGACCAGCAAACATAAGCGGCGCCATTTTTTGGTTTTGTTTTGGTTTTGAAAAGAGTTTTTTTCCTGTTTGTTTTTTCCCCTGCTAAAATGGAGGAATGAGAGGTTTATCGCCGTAGCTCAGACGAACCACAAACAGATCATCTATGCGAGGGCTTTCGTGGCGCTCACACTCACCAGCTCCCTCGATGGGGGACACACTCTTGATGCTGTTCCAGATGTTAACATACCATCGGTCAGTGAATCTCCCAGACTGGAAGGAGGCAGTCTTCCGGTGATCTCTAGTCTCAGCCTCAGAAGTCATGCCCATGGACCACTGGCTAACATCTGATGCATATGGGACACAAAAGTGGAAACAGTTCAGCAGTGTCGAAGCCGTCATCAGATTGGTTGAATTATACAGGATTTCCAGGATATGTGTGTGTCTGGAAACAAAGATGATGTGCCGCCAAACACCCTCACGTGAGAAAAAAGCCATAGTGTTTAAAACTACCTCTACTTGAGGAGTAAAGCGGTGTCTGGTAGAATTGATTTTGAATACTTTTACTCGTATATAAGTCACTAAATGACCTAGGACCGAAATATTGCAGATATGCTCTGGCCCTGATTTCTCCAAAGGAATATTAGGAGAAACATGTGAGACGGTGTTATATGAGCACTGTCTCCTGAGCTGAGGAAAAGCAACCTCAGCACAGTACGTTTGATCACACACACACACACACACACAGTTCGCAGAAGAGCTTCAGTAGGTTCTTGTTCTCCGTACTGTACATACAGTATGTCCTCAGCACAGTAGTGTGATATATAGATGACTCACTCGCGTTATGACTCTTTTTCTGAATGAGCAGTGCTGCAGTCTAAACTTGACTAGTCTAAAATCCTTCTCTGCACTTCCAGGTTTATAAAACTCCAAGGTGTAATGAGAGAATTGTCAAATGTGTCATTTGCGTCATATGGTATTTTTCCACAATGAATAATATGTCAAGAAAGCCCAGGTTCAAAATAACACAAATGAATTCCTAAACCTTTGAAAAACTACTGTCCATAAGTTAGAGGTTTGTGAAAGAGTCTCTTCTGCTCACTAAAGGCAGAATATATTTGATCAAAAACACTAATCTGAATCTGTGTTAAGTGTAATGTATTTCTGTGATGCTCCGCTGTATTTTCAGCATCATTCCTCCAGTCTTCAGTGTCACATGATCTTCAGAAATCAGAATAATATGATGATTTACTGCTCAAGAAACATGAAGATTATTATCAATGTTGAACACAGTCGTGCTGCTCAATATTTCTGTGGAAACTGTGATGCATTTTATTTTTCAGGATTCACAGATGAATAGAAAGTTCAGAAGAACAGCTTTTATTTGAAACAGAAATATTTTATTACAATATCAATGTCTTTATTGTCATTTCTGATCAATATAATGCTTCCTCGCTGAAGGAAAGTATAAATTTCCTCCAAAAACATATATTTAAAAAAATATATATTTCTACAGTGGGTATGGAATAGAATCACCCCGTTCCATTGAGCAGTAAACAGCTGGATAAAACAAAAACTGTGTCTGTCTTCATTTCAGGCTGCAAAGCAACAAAATGTGATTATTTTAAATGGGTTGATATTTTATTTACCCACTGTGTGTGTGTGTGTGTGTGTGTGTGTGTGTGTGTGTGTGTGTGTGTGCTAGTACTGAAATATTGAGTAATAGCAGATAGAGTTCCAGCTGTGTGACGGTGTGTTTGTGGTCTGTAGGCTGCAGCTGGAGGCCAAAGAATAGCTTTCTATTTGGTTTCTCCCAAAGAATAAATGTTTGTTTGAGAGTTTAGACATGATGGGAAACTCGATTTTTGAGAATTGAATCAAGATGTTGAGCATTCTCCCTTCTTTCTCTTCTCTCTACTCGCTCTCTTCTTCTTCTGTGTCTCCCCTTGGCTCTCAGCAGATAAAGCGAACGAAGTGAAGTTCAGCGTGCTGCATGTGAAGAACAGCCTTGGTCTGATCGAGCCCTCGGTGGATCACTCCAGCAGTCACTTCTCTTTCATCCGTGGGTCCGATTGTTCAGACGCAGAGCATCATGGGGTGGTGCCCTGAGAACTGCTTCTCCTTCAGAGTTTACATGGCTGGAAACAACTGCTCTGACATCAAGGTGAGGAAACACGTCAGGCGTCTGGAAGGCTTCTGCCTTCACAGAAATGAGATGGTTTTTACACCGCAGGACTGACTGGCTGTATTCTCGGTAACGCTGCTTATGTGACAGTTTGGTAATCTGCTATATTTAGACTTAGTTAAGACAGAACTTGCCATCTTCTGCCAAGTGTTGACATCACAGCGGTTTCAGTTCTGCGTGTCTGCCACTCGTCCGAGTGTGGGAAGTTTGATTGTGTGGGTGCCGTCGTCTAATATAGCCTTCTGTTTATAGCCTGTAGTTATGAACAGAAGCTTTACAATCCCTGGAGGATATTAGCATCATGCTTTCACTTTCCACACTGCGCATCAATGGATGCTCTGTAGTGAATGGGTGCCGTCAGAATGAGAGTCTAACAGCTGATAAAAAGGGCTGGTTGCACAGTCAAAAATGGCCGTATTTCTAGAGAGACTCTGAAAGTATTCTTGTGCTTGAAAAAGTTTCCACATCTGTTTGTGTTCAGCTTTTTAATCCTACTTACAAGGATGTTTAATTTTTTTTTTTGTAATTGGACAGCAAAACAAAATATTCATTACAATATTTGACTTTGAATGAAAAGCACTGCATTGCACTTTTATGTGCAAACTTGACCAATGCAAACCGTAAAGTCAAGCCACATTTACTTCAATAGCACTGTAAACAATTCTGATGATTTCACAGATTCGGTTTAGTTCAATAACTCTGTTAGAGAAGTGACTGAAAGCATCACAGTTCTGCCTAAACTGATCCTGTAACTTAGAGTTTGTTTAGTACTTTCAATACTTGACAAGACACTGATGGAGGTTGTTCAGAATCACAGCTGATGCCATGTTTCTCAGGACATCAGGAGGACCGTTCGGCGGGCAAACAACTGTAAGAACAACAAGAGGTACATGCCGCCCACATGCATGCTGGAGGAGAACAGGAGCTACCCATGGGTCACATCACACCTGAGGTACTGCAGACACAGATCACAGCTCACACACTCAGCTGTCAGTCTGTCACAGGTGTGTGTGTGTGTGTGTGTGTGTGTGTGCAGGGCATGCTCTTCTCTCCTGTCATCGTGGAGGTCAAGGGATACTTGAGGTCTTCTTCAAGGAGAGCCCTCCCTTAAAACTGTCCTTGACTGATGCTGACTTGGGTCATACTGTCCAGACAGCTACCATCAGAGAGGGTCAGCTCAGTCATTGTCGTTTGATAAATATTTTTTAACGCACTGGCAACATCATAGTAGCATGGAAATCCAGACCTAGATCTGAAAGATCTATAGACTGACAATGAACGATTTAGACGATTTATTGCTGTAGACGGTAATGTTTTCTCTTAGTTCATTTCTCCTGGTTCATGTCAAATTAATTTTGATAAATAAGTCGCACCTGACTATAAGTCGCAGGACCAGCCAAACTAAGAACAAAAACTGTATATATTTTATACTTAAATAACTAGCAAATTACCACGACAAAACTAAAACACTGAATCAGTTTGAAGCTTTGAACAACCGGCAAAAAATGTCCCCATCAGACAAAGTTTTTTCGTATAGATGTTTTTGAAAACTTAAGGCTTTTTTCTTCATAAAACGAGTTGGACATCATCACACAAATGTCTGCGTATGGACCAGTTAAATCAGAAGAATAAAATTAGCCTGCAGAGAGTAAGGATGTCACAACAATAATGAGCCATTCACACAAGGTTTAAGGTTTAACTGATTTTTTTGTTTTTGATTTGCGTAGAATCCAAATTTGTAGAACTTGAGAAATAGATAAAGATAAAATAAAATACAGAAAATACAAAGTGTGCTCCAACAAATAAAATAATTTCTTTAAACACCATTTTTTTCTTAGAGTTTCATGGACTTTAAATACTCTAAAGGACTAATTTTCTAAACAAAATAAAGGACAAAAATAAATGTATATTCTTCTATTTATGCTAATACTTGTTTTTAACCTGGTTACACACCTCCAAGCAGGTTATGCAATCACCAAGCAGAAATTATATAAGCCCATATATCTTTACAGACAGCCAAGTATAAAACACAAATGCAGTTATAGCCCACAAACATTCATCAACAATTTACCTGCTTAGTAGGCCTTGTGAAAGCCAGCCCCCCCCGACATGTCATCAAAAGCGTCTATCTTCCTCCTTAGTGGCAACTGGTTTTCAACCAAGAACCGCACCACATCTATTAGTGAGGAGTGAGGACACATAATACCCACACTCACGAAGGCATCCAATGTTCCAGATTTTCTAGTAAAGCTGAACATCTGACAGCAAAAACAAAATGCTGCATCTGCCTTGACACTGTACTCCACACACTCTCTGTTTTTCATTTATCAACGAATGATCGCCCCTTACCACTGTAAACAGTTAGAGGATACTGTTTTAACACAATTTGGACAGGCCTCTGTCAGTCCCGATATCATCAACCGCTGTCCGCTGACCTGAAGGACTTGAAGATTGTTGCTCTATGGCTGTGCTAGTTAAATCTTTTAGTGGTTGTCCGGAGCTAGCATTCGCAGAAGAAGGGCCAGCTCGGCTCTCATAGACCATGGTACTGGTACTGGTGGTACAAAATTATGCATTTTCCACATTCTTTTTATTTTATTTAAGTTACAGTTTGAACATTTAATATTAAAATAATAACTAAAAGGGATATATATTTTTTGGGCCAAGCCGTGGCCTGTAGGAGGGGCATCAATGACCGCTAGGGGGGGCACAGCCCTCGAATGCCCCACCACAGCGCCGTCGCTAAATCCTAAACCTCAAACCTTAACTCTACTAACTTTACCTTACTAAGCAGCACATCAGGAGTTTACTGAGGCTAAAGTGGCTAATACTGAGAATCCAAACTAAAGAGTGACCAACATGTCTAATAATGTGTTCAGTATCCTGTTCATTTGTAACAGTAAGTCATGAAGACTGTTTCCAGAGAATGACCAATATATGTTATTTTAAATCTTTTACAGGAGACTGCGCACATCATCTTGAAGAAGACCCCCAAAAAACATCCAAAGGTTGTGCTTGTTTGTGAAGTTTGAACAAATCAGTAAAACAAACAAAATGAAAAACTTTTGTTGGTCGCAGAGCTTAAAGCCAATGGTAATATCCTGTTGGCTTTTTGTGACGAAGATCAGAGTGATGTGAACATAGATCATTCCTTGAGCGCTCTGTTCATCAGACTATCAGATTGTTCAGGAGCGATGCCTACTCTGTGTCTCTCCGTCCGACACCGATGACGTGCCCAGTGAGGTCATTTCTGCGCTGGACGGTGAGTGACGGATCTGATGTGATTCAGTGTGAGAGCTCAGGCTTCTGAGGTCTGTCTTTTCTTTTGTGGTTGACCGATATATCGGCCGATATTAGGATTTAAAAAAAATAAAAAATGATTGGCATCAGCTGATAAGTATTTGTGGAAATAAAGTGTCAGTGTACATCATCTGAAGCTGAATAAATCATCTCTCCATTGTTGTCTGGTTTGTTAGGAGGACAATATCTGTCTGAGATACAACTATTTGAAAATCTGGAATCTGAGGGAGCAAAAGAATCTAAATATTGAGAAAATCATCTTTAAAGTTGTTCAAATTATGTTCTTAGCAATGCATATTACTAATCAATTTTTTTTTACATTTATTGTAGGAAATTGACAAAATATCTTTGTAGAACATGATCTTTACTTTATATAATATATGATTATATAGCATAAAAGAGAAATCTATCACTTTGACCCGTACACTGGTTTTGTGCTCTAGGGACACATTTCTGTTTGGCCAATGTGTTGGAAGTGGGACTTTTATTTTGACAGAATTATGAAACTGCCAAATAAATAAATGTTTATTTGGCATATTTCTTGTTTATCAAGGTAATTATTATTTATTTATTTTTTGTTTAAGTGTTATGCATGTGTTGTCATATGAAGACAGCATCTCCCATCAGTAACCACTCTTCTCCTTCACTTGATCTGCCGGTGACGAGGCTCATGAAGTGAGATGCTGGAACAGTGAGATGTGCATCTAAAGTGAAACAGCACAGGGATGCAGACGTCCTTCAGGACTTGTGTTGAGAAGCACTGTTTCAAACATGTGACCTTAAATCAGGTCATGCCCATCATTCCTGTTTAGTGCAAGAAACTACAGACAAAAACCCTGATTATCATGCACTGGTCAGTTCTGGTTACACAGCAAAATCCCCAGTGTTAATTTAACACTCTTGAGTGTGGACTCATATAAACACTGAAGCAGTGTTAAAAGTAACACTGAAGCAGAGTTGAAGTTAATGAGATAATTAAGAAGTTAATTGAGTTATGATTGAGCATTATTGAAGACACCTGATGTTAACAAGCAGAATCACCAAACGAGAAAATCACAATCTGTGTGTCACCATTATAGTGTTCAGTGTTTGCTTTAGCTGGGATCTTGGCTTGTAACTTTTTACTTTTAAAGTTTGTTTGTCAAACCAAGAGCAAAAATCATCGCGTGTTGATGATTATGTTTTAATGTAATCGTTGTTTGACATGAACCACTGAACTCATTTACAGTCTTCTCTCAAAGTAAAACTTCCATTATTGATTGTCACAGCTTTGATTCCACAATGAAAAAATCTGTATTTTCTATAAATTTTGTAGATATCTCTTGCAAGTGATTCTGATTTTTTTATTTATTAAAGAATTCTAATTTTAGGCACACACAGATAACAAAAATCAACGTATGAATCTCAACAACGGTGACAAACAACATATTCAGATAAACAGACCAACTCTGAACATCACAAAACTAGATACAAAAAAATGAACATAAAAACAGCAAAAATAAAATATAGTTAGAATAAAAAGTTAAAAAGACAGTTCAGCTAATAATTTATTCATGCCGCAATGCATGATGGGAGCCATGGATGAGTTTTTATTGGCTACAACATGCTTTTTTGATGCTCACCGTTGTTGTGATGCTCACGCTGATTCCTGATGTCTGTGTGTCCAAACAAAAGATTACTTTTTACGTAGAACTAACTATTAAAAACATGTCATACTATGTCAGAAATGCTGGGTTGCTTACTTTTCTTTTTCACTTAATTTATGTATGCAGTAAAGAAACTTAAACTCAGGCATTCAGGTCACTCTATAACAAATAGCTCAAATCACAATCAATGGCACACATGATTGCCTTTGCTGTGGTCTGTCTGTATGATATAATTCAGTCACCACAGCCACATAAAATCTAAAGTTAATAACTGAAGGGTCAAGATCCCAACTAAAGCAAACACTGATCACTATAATGGTGATACACAAATTGTGATTTTTCTCGTTTGTGATTCTGCTTGTTAACATCAGGTGTCTTCAATAATGGTCAATCATAACTCAATTAACTTCTTAATTATCTCATTAACTTCAACTCTGCTTCAGTGTTACTTTTAACACTGCTTCAGTGTTTATATGAGTCCACACTCAGAGTGTTAAATTAACACTGGGGATTTTGCTGTGTACATAACACGTCTTCTTTCAAACGTTTTATTCCTGTCTCTATTCTGAAGGCTTTTCCTGCACAGCAAAAAATCCAGAGTGAAATTAACTCAGCTGTCTGGAGTGTGTGGACGCCTGCTGAAGTCAGAAGTCATCTGAAGCTCTGAGAGAGAGCGATGGAGACACCAGACACACTTAGTACATCACTACACTCTGTGTGACTCTCTCTGTTTTGAGCTGGTGTTTGTATATTTCTTTAGACACTGTCTATATTTGAGTCTCTTTGTAAGGACTGTAAGTAGAACTGCATTATGAGCCGTGATCATCTGCATCTGTTTTTGAGGAACAGGCTGATTTTGATCTCTGATGGTTATGGACTGAGGTTACAGTAAATACTCCTGATATCATGATATTGATGCAGATACGGGCTCCATCATCACTGTCACACATGATGTGCTGTCTTTATTCTGACCTTTCTTTAAACCAATAAATCCTGAACCTGGATGAAAACACACAGAGTGCTCCTGAGTGTTACGTTAATTAAGTGCACATTGAGTCTTTAATCAAAGAAGAGGAATCCAGTACGATCTCTGTATGACTCTTGTTTTATTTGTTCTCGGGAATCATCCACGCAAACACAAAATACATTTTTGTTTCACAAATAATTTAATAAATAGTTAATAAATAATATATTGGAGTGATGCAATAAATAATAATAAATAGAGTGATTGAGATAAATATAGACCGTGGAGGCCACACGCGTCTAGCTTATGCGTGACTGACGGCGGTCGAGTGAAGAGGAGTGTGTGTGACATCACTTCCTGTGGTCTCCGGAGCCGATGTACCCGAGCGCCCGGCTCACAGTGATGGCCCGGATGTGGAAGCCCTTCAGCGTTTTACACAGGGACAGACGGTCATCGAAGGAGGATCCGCTCCAGACGTGCCACTGCACACACACATCACATGAGCTTCAGAAACAGAGAGTGTGTGTGTGTGTGTGTGTGTGTGCAGAGAGAGAGAGACTCACCTGAGGGAACGCTCCGTCCACAGCCTCGCACTGCTCATTCAAACACTGCACACCAAACACAGGACACACCATTAGAGAACACGTCTGTTTACTCTTACTGAGTGAGCACTGCGCAGTGTACACTGTGTTCTGCCCACTAGTCCTTAACCCTCGCATCGTGTTGACTTGTCAGGGATACTGGTTATGGTTCTAGATTTTGTGACAGATTCTCATTCAGGGTCAAGCCTGCAGTGTTTGGACTTCTGGAGAGTTATATTCATTATGATGATGTTCACCGGTGAATCTGATCTACAGCAGCTGAACAAGACTAAAATAAATAGATTCTGATGTGTGTTGTTAAGTCTGCTTCTCAGCTACTGTCTGAGGCTGTTTATATCTGCATTTACACATTTGGCAGACGCTTTTATCTAAAGAAATATGCAATGCATTGACAATGTTTCTGGTGAAATGTATTGAATCCAATTAGGGTCAATTTGACTCACAACTTCAAAAGATTTCAGATTTCAAACAAGTTTTGACTAGATGTTTCAAGCAGTGAGAGCAGCTAGTGTGTTATTTCTGTATGGAGGAGGTTCTGTCTCAGTACGCAGTGTCTGGTCGATGGCTCAGACAGCAGATGAAGTGTGTGTGTGTGTGTGTGTGTGTGGCATCAGGTCATGTCTCACATTCATCAGGGCTTTGGTGGCCGTCTTCACTGGACTCAGGTCAGTCTCGCTGGGCCTGTAGGAGCTCAGCATCTCATGGTAATAGCTCAGATCAGCTCTGATGTTCCTCAGACACTCCGTCTGTGAACATCACACGAGTGTTAGACAGACCGGATCACTGAGCTGAATCAGACGGATATAACACAGCAAACTCACCTCACTGAAAGATGAGCTTCTGTGACTGGAGCAGGACGCTTTCTGAAATCACACGCCGTCCACAGCGTTATTAATGAGGAACACACACACACACACACACTGCTCACGCTTCATCTCTTAACATCAGTTAACCACATTACAGTTCACATCAACGATCAATTAAACTGTTCATGGTTCATGTAAAGCTGATTTCTGCACTTCTGTCAGTAGGTGGCGCTGTGGCAGTTGTACAGCTATCTTCCTGACGAGCTGTGTGATGATGAGGGTGAACGGATCTACAGCTTGTGATGTGTTCAGACTCACGTGAGAGGAGCTGGGCTGACACACAGACGCTGTGAGAGTGTGAGGAATCATCTGAGCCTCCAGATCTGTGCAGTTAAAGCCAGCAAACAGATCCCTGTGCTGCATCTTCCCCTGCTGCGCACACACACACACACACACACCCCAGAGTAACGCATTAACATCAGTGTATCAGCGTAACCGTCACAGTACATGAGTCTCGAGTCCCTCCGTTTACTATCAGAGCATCACAAAATAATACGAGCCTCGCTGCTCATAAATGCTTCAAATAGAGCACGTTTATACATCTATCTGTTCATTTGAACATGCTGAATACTAATAATCCCAGCCTGTGACTTCTCTGCTGTTCTGGTAAAATCCCTTTAACCAAGAGAAGACACTTCCTTCATGACATCATCCTCATCATCCAGCAGTAGCATCATGATTGTGAAGAGAAAACAGCACACTGCTGGATCTGATGAGCTCTGGGATGTTTGAGATCAGTTTGAATGATATTAATATTTCAGAAGAGATGAGTCTGTAATAAGTGTGAGCACTGATCACCGTCTGACAGAACAAACACCTTCAGACTGATGTGCTCCAGAACACCAACGATCCAGACATCAATATATATATATATATATATATCATGAGTACACACTAAATAATAGATGTGTTTCAAACTATCCCATATGGAATTTTTTATTTTTTTTATTATATATATATATATATATATATATATATATATATATATATATATATATATATATATATATATATATATGTATATGTATATATATATATATATATATATATATTTTTTTTCAAATATTTATAGAATTAAATTATAATTAACTATTTACATAAATATATTTTGCCCTCCATATATTCAACTCCAAGAAAATACATTTACATATTCACATTTGAATAATACATTTAACTTGTTGCGTGAACATAAAACACATTAGAATAAAAATCAACATAGTAGAAAACAGAGAAGAAACTAATTACAATATTACACAATTAGGATATGTTATTATTTATGTAGATTACGCTATTCCACTCATTTAGACTAATGAAAGAATAGAAATGTATTTTCCTTCCCCTGAAATACATTTTGAAATATATATATGAACCTTATTCAACCTTCATATACCAAAATATATTTCAAAATTCTAGCCAAAGTCTATTTAAAATGTATGATAAATATATGTTGTAATTTCAAATATATGTACTTTCAACCTTCATATAGCAAAGCATGTTTTTGAATTTCAATAACACATATGTAGCAGATACTGAATATATGGTCCAGACTGAATAACCCAGCTGTGTGTGTGTGTGTGTGTGTGTGTGTACCTGGAGCATGATGTGGGACACACTGGAGAGCAGAGACCTGGCCGCAGAGCTGCATTCACACCGCTGTGTGTTCAGAGGAACCGGAGAACCCAGCGCAAGAGCCACAGATAGACAGAACACGGCGCCTGCGGCACACACACACACACACACACAGAGACACAGCTTTCAGTAATGTCACAAACACATTACCTTCAGTCAAAAGTATCTCATGTCAGATTTGAGATCCATCATTATATCATGAAGTAGATGTAGAGTTACTCACAGATCTTCATGACGAGCGTCATCGTTCAGACTCAGTTTGTGTGTTTTCTGAAGTGTGAGAGTGATGGGCTTTATACTCATGACGGGGGAATCCCTCAATCACTGCTAATCATCTCCACACACACACACACACACACACTGTTTTCCTTTTGGTTTGTTAGACTGAAACTGGAATGAACACACTCTTCCTGGTGAGCTCAGCACAGCAGCATTACCTGCTCTGTTTCACTTCATTCACATCTCCCTACACTCCCTGTGCTTCCCATCAACACCTGCAGAACATCAACACCAGTGCTCTTTTACAGTACTCTTACCACAGGAATCTCTTTATATGAACATTTCCACTCAATCACACCAATATCTGAGTCAGCCATCGCCATACTCGCTCTCAAATAGAGTATGAGACACAGATTCATCTTGATCTGTAGGAGTTTGACAAATTTCCAACACGTTACATGATTCACTTGCAGAATGGAAAACAATGTAGACAGCCATTTCTGGAAATGATCATCACTGACATATGTTCGAGGTCAGTTTTGGGTGAAAGATCTAGATTTGGATTGTGAAGATCAGCGCTTTGTGTTTAATCTCGTCGCGTTCAGCTCTGTTCTGAAGCATGAGTTATGATGCAGTGATACAGAAGCTTGTTTCCAACACAGAATAAAACAAATAAACACATAAAATATGAAAGTTAATTGTGACTTTTCATGTCAAAATAATGAATTTATATCTCACAATCCTGTTTTGTCTTGATAAAATAATAATAATAATTGTGACTTTAAACCTTTTCTTGAAAGTGGTCATTTATAGCTGACGATTCAGTCTCGTCTTCTCAGAACTGTGAGGGGAAAAAGTCAGACCTGTGAAATAAAACAGTTACTTTTTAATTTCTGTGGCAGAAATGAGCTTCACAGAAAACATAAGATATTATATATTTTCACATTTTCTCCACAAAAGACGGTCCAGAAGGCTACGGTCTATGAAACAAAGTTTTATTTATTTTTTCTTATTTTACACATATCTGTACATAAGCATCCCCCTCAAATAAAGAATCTGAATACAGTAGAATGAAATGACATGAACACGACATTCACATCAGTTGAACAGCAGTCAGTGAAGTCGACTGAAGGCCGGCGTGTGTGCTCTGGAGTCCTCGAACCCTGTGTTAAACACTGTCCTGAGCTGCTTCGGACAGATCTAGTGACAGACTGAGACGGGTCGATGAGGCGAGCGCTGCAGGAGACGCCAGAGATCAGCACGCATGAAGCAAAGGAAGGTGTCTGTGTGAACTGATGCTGTGAGGAGCGCGGCTTCATTTGGAGAGCGTCTTCTCCACCAGGTGCTTCTGCTGGCTCTGAGCACGCCTGACACACACACACACACACACACACAGACTTTAGACAGTCATGAGATTAATGGTTGAAATCAAACTTTGATGCTTCCCAGCAGGCACAGGATGTAGACTCCAACTTCTGTTAGACGTTGTATTTTGGTTGAAAATGAAAATCTGGTTGACGTCTAAATCCAACGACTGTTTGACGTCTAGCTCCAACATTGGGCAGATGCTGAATTTTGGCTGGAATAAACACCCCCCAAAAAATAACATAAACTGTACACGTATTACCAGCTTCACTTATTACTAACCAGTTTGACTTTATTTCTGTCAGATGTCTACAGAAGCTCTTTTTGAGAATTAACAGAGGTTTAGATGTTGATGTTTTATTTGAAAATGTTGTCACCATTATTGTGATCAGTGTTTCCTTTAGTAGGGGAGAGTTTGACTCTTGGATTAGTAAGTTTATGGGTCTTGTAATAGTGTCTACTATAACACATATTTTATTATAAAAGGAGCCATAAACAAAGATAAAGTAATATAGTTTTGATCATCATCTTTTGAAACACATATGAATAATCAGCGTATGAATCTCAACAATGGTGACATGCTTCATGCAGCAATGCATCCTGGGAGCCACCACAGTATAAAACTCATGGCTCCCAGCATGCATTGCTGCATGAAGCAAGTCACCATCAACAGCCATCACCTGATCCCATGTCACTTTAGCGTTCTTTGATGCTGTAAATGTGCTCCACAAACAAACTGTCACAGCAGCCAAAACATATAATAAGTGTTAAGATCCCAACTAATGGAAACACTAATCACTGTTATGGTGTTATACTGTTATGCTGTTATGGAAATTAAACACATTACAGTTAAACCCCTGTTATTTTTAAATAAGAGCTTTTGTAGACGTCTGACAGAAATAAAGTCAGTCTGGTTAGTAATAAGTGAAGCTGATAATGCTGTTTGTGTAACTGTTTAATCCTCCTCTGCTGAGATCTTGAGATATTTAATGTGCTGCTATGCATTTCACCCTTTGTTGTAGTGTGGTGCTTATTCCAACCAAAATTTAACGTCTGTCTGATGTCAGAGTTTGACATCAAACAAAGTTGGGTTTAGACATCAACCCAACTTTAATTTCAACCAAAATATGACGTCTGACTCCAACTAATCCAACGTCTTCCTGACGTCACATTGATGTACTGCTGGGATGTTATCTGATACTGTGATCTTGGATTTCACAGACAGGGTCACAAACACAACAAACTAAGATCTTCAAATCAGAGAATGTAAGAATAAGATGTATTTTCTGAGTGAGGCTCAGATGAGAGTGCTGTTGTGTCTCTGTCAGTGTTTGTGTGAGGTGTGGATCTGTGGACCGGTCACCTGGTCAGGTCCTCGATGTCCACCAGCATGGCGTCCTGCTCCATGTGAAGCTCGTCCCTCATCAGCAGCAGCTGCACCAGCTCCTCGTTCAGACCTGAGCATCACACACACACACACACACACACACACACGTCTCTGAGCTCGGCAGAACACACACGCGTGAGGAACAGACAGGAGTGTGTGTGTGTGTCGTACCTTCGATCTGAGAGTGCAGGTCGTTGACGATCACCTGGAGCTGTCCCAGCGTCATGTCTCTGAGATCCGTGGGCTTCAGACTCCTCTTCATCAGACACTCGCTGATGTGCGGCATGTGGGGAAGCTGCACACACACACACACACACACACACATCAGTACAAGCACAAGACCGGGTCTGAAAGTGTTTTCTGAATGCACATGGTTTAGCAGAGCTAGCTGTACTGTATTTGTAGTGTTGTCTAGCTCATATCCAGAGCTTTAAATATCAGCTGTTCAGTTCTGCTTACAGATGCTAATTTGGTTCAAACTGAGAGTGCTTTAAAAAGCATGAATGAAAACCTGATTTGATGTCACATGTGAACACACTCGTGAATCAGTATTTAAGGATTCAGACAATGCTCTATTATTCAGGTATTAATGAAAATACGATCACAAGTCACAGATGAATGTCTGACTGATCGTAACACATGAGAGGATTTAGCAAACAACACATTTTCCTGTCATTCATAAGTGAATCTGATGGGAGTTTAACATTTTCTGAATGTAATTCTCAGTCATATAAGTGAACGCGTCTGTGTCACTACAACATGATGCCATTCTCTACTGTGTTTGGACATCAGAAATGACTTACACTGGTAATGTATCACAGGATGCTACATTACACTTTCATCTCTTTAATCTATCTAACCAATCAGCAGTCAGGTCTTCATCATCATGCTAATGACACCGCTGACTAATCAGCTCTTCCAGAGAACCATCTGGGGTTATTATATATCATAATTATGGGTTTTGATAGTGAAGGCTGTTTGGACATGAGGAATAATGCATACAAATGAAACTCCAGCAGATTTTCCACATTACAAATAGCAGTCTCACACTGGTAATTCTCCAGGTGGATCACCCAAGTTCCCATGAGGACTCGCTTCATTCTGACACACTGCAGTTTTACTTTCACATCAGTTCACTTGCTTGTTCATATTCAAATGTTTTTCCCCATGTAAGGCAGATCTGGGTGCCGTAAGCTGAGAGGTTTCTCACAGATTTATCCACTAGTGAAGTGAATGAAGTGAGATCAGTGAACCTTGATATTCCTGAGTAACTGTAATAGAGTCTGATGAATCCTGCTAGAGTGAACTCAAGACTTGGTTAAAGATGGTTAGAAGACAAAGATTGCTTACAGCAGGAAAAACAAACTGTCTAATCAAAACCTCTGATTAGTTTTTGCTGAAATGTGCTTTGATATGAGATGCAGGCTGATGCAAGTTAGATGTATTCCTCCAATAATAATAATCCCAGCCAGGAAACTGGAAGACGACCATGATGTTATTTCTTCAGTGATATTACAGATTGCCTGCACTGATATTATGAGATGAGAACTGATCTGAATAATGACCTTCTATAGAGCTGCTTAGACCTCAGAGTCGATGTTTCATAACTCGTGCATTTTTCAACACTGTTGAATTTCAATTGTTTTAAATATCTGTATTGTATAAAGCACTATAGAAGTGAATGTGACTGGACTAAAAGTGGTTCAAGTGTGTTCATGTCTCCTAGATTCAACAGCAAGTGATAAAACATGTAAGATACGTAACGATATGAGCGAATCAAATGCTTCAGCAGAGGAGTGTGTGGAAGACTTCATGATTTCACTCATTCCCACAGATTACTTCAGTTTTGACTCATAAAGTACTGTAGTGTGCATGAAAGTGTCTTCTCTACTGAAGTTATGACTGATAAAAATGAAGTTGCATCAGCTTTCATTCATTCTCATCTAATTTCATTCACTGTACTGTGAGCGGAGAAGCCTCTGGTCACTAGCAGACGGACAGCAGGTCTAGCTGTGGATGTTGACTGGTCAGTGCAGTGTTTCAGTCCAAGCTTTCTCTTCTTCAGAGAGTGAGGTGTCCAGTGACTTGTGAGGAGATGATCTCATGGTGGGGTGTCCCGCTGACACGGCCTGCGCAGAGAGACAGCACTTCCAGTGCTACTTCAAGAGCACCAATGTGATTCGAAGGAACTCTGACAAGCAGCTATCAGTTCTGTTCTCACTAGCAGAGCATTGGCTGAGGAGGGAGCTGGGAGGGAGAACTGGTGAGCTCAGCGATGCCCTCTGAGAGTGTGTCATGGCACAGTTTCGCTCTGGAGGACTTCCCCTGCCGGCGTAAGCCTGTCAAACACACTCCAGCAGCTGCTTCCTGCTTTGATGTGTCATAGTTTCAGCTCGGACACTGACTGCGCTGGAGGCCGAGGCGTTCTCATTGCATGACGTCATGACAGCGCTGATTCTCAAGGAACCGCAACGAGAGTGTTTGTATCAAGACTACGGGTTTGATTGTATTTCTATATATAAACTGAACAATGCATGTGTCATAATAATATTCCAGCTGTGCAGCCTACTTATGAAGTGTCATCACAAAATACCCATTTAAACCAAAAACAAAGAAATTCATTCACTCATCAGGTGAGTGTCTCTCTCTCTCTCTACAGACACACACAGCAAAATCCCCAGTGTTAATTTAACACTCTTGAGTGTGGACTCATATGAACACTAAAGCAGTGTTAAAAGTAAAACTGAAGCAGAGTTGAAGTTAATGAGATAATTAAGAAGTTAATTGAGTTATGATTGACCATTATTGAAGACACCTGATGTTAACAAGCAGAATCACAAACGAGAAAATCACAATTTGTGTGTCACCATTATAGTGTTCAGTGTTTGCTTTAGTTGGGATCATGGCTTGTAACTTTTACATTTTCTAATTAGTGTGTCAAGCCAAGAGCAAAAATCATTAGGTGGTGATGATTACGTTTTAATGTAATGATTGCTTGACCTTAATCACTGAACTCAATTACAGTCTCTTCTCTAAGATTATCTGTCTTTATTGATTATTGACAGCTTTGATTCCACAATGAAAGAGTTTGTTTTTTCTATACATTTTGTAGATATCTCTTGCAAGTGATTCTGATTTTTTTTATTAAAGAATATTAATTTTAGGCACACACAGATAACAGGAATCAGTGTATGAATCTCAACAACGGTGACAAACAACATATTCAGATAAACAGACCAACTCTGAACATCACAAAACTAGATACTAAAAAATTATATTTCTGATCCCAAACTTTTAAATGTTAGTGGTTATATGGTTTTATATATATATATATTAGGGGTGTAACGGTACGTGTATTCATACCGGACCATTTCGGTACAGGGCTTTCGGTACGGTGCACATGTGTACCGAGTGACGGAACGCCATATTTTGTGCGGGGAACATAAGTACATTTTCGTGTTTCCAAACGAACAGTGGCGGAAGTCCAAACGGAAAGTGCCAGAAGTCTCCGCGTTCAGTGCAAATCCCGGCCTGCAGCTGATTCTAAGGCCGGCGACACACTGGGTGCGTAGCGCAGGCGTCTCAGCTGCGTGGCATGTCTGTTTTAATTCAGCTCCCATGTTAACAGGTTAGAGATTGCAGACTTCCTGCATGAGACGCGCATCTCAGATATGGCTCGAGCCTCGCGGAAAACGTCTGCATGCTAGAAATAGAACCGACGTCTCCCTCTATGTCACCTACAGCAGCAGCATGCTGGGATTGGTAATGCTGCACTGTAATCATAGTTATTTATATATATTTTTCATTATATTTGATTATATGATATTGGTCCGAGACTGAGAGTATCTTATTTAGTGGAGAACTTTGCAGCAGTATTTTATTTCTTATCTATTTTTATTTTATATATATTTTATTAAAAAGTATTTTAAAAAAGTGTATAGTAATAAACAACCTGCAGTTTAATGTTTGCATTTCTTTCCCTTACTGTACCGAAAATGAACCGAACCGTGACTTTAAAACTGAGGTACGTACCGAACCGTGATTTTTGCGTACCGTTACACCCCTAATATATATATATATATATATATATATATATTATAATATTATATATTATAAGGGGCTGCAGGATTAATCTCATGTGATTGTTATGCATGTCTTTGTCAGTGAAGCCGGTTCTGTGATTAGCAGTAAATGTCCATCACAAATTTTCACATTGAGCGGCACTTCCCAGATAGAATTTTTTTTTTGTTCTAAAATGTTTTTCCCATTCCCATGGATTGTTCTAACAATGTTTTTAGCGGGTAGTTTTATTTTTGTTTCCATATCGTTCTCTCAAAAGATAGGATAATGTTCTCTAAAACATTCTAAAAATGTTTATTAATAACATTATTAGAACATTATCCCCTAACATTCTAAGTAAGATTTAAGCAGAGGTTTAGATGTTTATGTCTGTTTCAAAGTAATAGTTTGGTTTGATGTCACCATAATGGTGATAAGTGTTGGCTTTAGTTGTGCAATTTGACACTTGACTTGTCAGAATAGTTCTTTAGTTGCTGTAGTCTTTATTGTGGCCAAAACAGCAAGAGAACATGTGGTTCAATGTTGCTGATCGCTTGCTGATGATTGATATATCACCATATATGTGGTCTGGTTACCTGTTTTCACCCAAGCTAGTGTGTGGTGTTAGTTTAGTATTATTTATTAAAGTGGCTCAATGTGTCAACAGCCTGACACCCATCTGAATTTAAAGCAGAAAACTTCAAGGATTCAGAAAAAAAAACTTTTCTTTGTCACACAAACATCAACATTCAGTGTATGAATTCCTCCTGTTTTTCACACACAGAGACCTCAAGAATTAGTGTAAGAATCTCAACAATGGTGACATGCTTCTTGCAGCAATGTATTCTGGGTACATCATTCAAAACTCATCCATGGCACCCAGAATGCATTGCAGCATGAAGCATGTCACCATTGTTGAGATTCTTACACTAATTCTTGAGGTCTCTGTGTGTGAAAAACAGGAGGAATTTTTTATATCAGCATGTTACCAAAATCACCTGATGACATAATTTTCTCCCACTGCTTTTGCTGTAATAAATATAGTTACAGCAGTTAAACAAACAGTAACAGTGAAAAGAGTAATACTGCCGAGGTACTGATCACCATAATGGTGACATCCAAATAAACACATTTTCAATAAACCATCAACACCTCTGTTAATCTAAATAAGAACTTTTTTTACATATATGACCAAAATAAATCTTGATTAAGTGAAGATGGTAATACTGTTATTGGAGTATTTACGCTAGAGCTTGACACCAAACAGAGGTTGAATTTCCACTTTCAACTTACATCTGATTTCTGAGCAATGTCAGTCCACATCTCGTGTGATAGTGTAACAGCCAAATCACATCTGACTTTAAAAATGTAATGCTCAAGAGCCCAACTAAAGCAAACACTGACCACTATAATGGTGACATACAAATAGTGATTTTCATCTTTGTTGATTCTGCATGTTAACATCAGGTCTCGTCAATAATGGTCACTCATCCCTCAATTAATCACTTCATTATCTCATTAACTTTAACTCAGCTTCAGTGTTAATTTAACACTCCTATTTTAACACTTTCACACTCTTGAGTGTGGTCTCACATGTACTCCCAGCAGATTTAATTTCACTCTGGATTTTTTGTTTGTTGTGTAGTGCTCTGCTGGAGTTCCTCAGAGAAACACACATACCAGATCTGCCACTGGAGACTTCTTACGGTTCTGCTTCTCCACCTCCACCTGCATCTTGGCCATGGGTTTGGCCATCGCGAGAGCCAGCTTGGCCTCGGCCTGCAGCTTCTTCTGTCGGCTCAGGAAGTCCATGTCGTCCAGAGACTCTGAGTCATCCTCCGTGGTGTCTCTGTCCGAGTAGGACGAGCTCTGTTTGCTCTGAGGACAGATGGACAGAGAGAACACACGACGGAGATTAGACAGATCTCCATCTGGAGAAAGCTCAACATACCGTGGAAATGATGAGTGAAAATGATCTTTACTACAACAGTATACTGTCTGCATTACAAACCCTGACATGATCTCCCTTGCGAAAAAGAAAAGTTTGCTTAATTGTATTAAAAGTGTACTTTTTGTGTACTTCAAATCTTAAAAGTATAGTTTTTAAAAAATTCACTTGCAGAAACTATAATATAATTTAAATGAAAGGCCACTTATGTGTATTTAAAGAGAGTACACTTTAATGACAATAGGCCTTAACATACTTAAGTACACTTCATAAAAACGAGCTTCATGATAATGTCTAATTAAGTATTGATTAAACATACATTTTACATAATTATGATTCCATTGTGTTTTAAATAAGTACTTGTATTTTGATATACTGATCAATACACTAAAGCACTTGTAAAATAATTAATTTTAATTTTAATAAAAGCGTGTCCTTTAAAAGCGTGTGTATTTTAATTGTATAACTATTCAGTCTATAATATATGCTGTGCATTAATGCAATTAAAAAAAAAAATAAGCGTACACTTTCTTACACAGCATATTCCAATAAAACTTGTAAACTCTATAAAGTTAAATTTTCTACTTAATACTGTAATAGAGTACTGTATTTGTATGTAATGGTACTGTGTGTACAGAATACTTTCAATTTCATTATGTTGTTCTAAGTCACTTAAACACACATTTAAGTATAATAAATCTAAACCAAATTAATTAGCATTTTTTATTATATAATGTAAAATATAAATATTTTATTTTAACTAAATTATTGAAGATTGAATTTAACGCTACTGAACAACATTCAGAGATCCAATCGTGTAATATTGAATGAACATAATCGATATTATAACCACCAGTAATATTCAATATATCGGCCACTCTCATATATATATATAAATGTATGTAATAGATTTTTAAGTATATAAATTTTTTCCATAAGAAGTATTTGTTGGTTCTATAAGCATGCTGAAGTGTTCTTGTTTTCCACAAGGGCTACAGACACTGATTTGAAGGTGTGTGTGTGTGTGTCCAGGGGAATCTACACATGCCGGTGTGTTGTAATGATCAGACTGATGAATGATGATTGCTCAGGGTCAGTGTAGGTGGGGTCATTTCTCTGGCCTGTGACCCTCTCTGACTCATACTGTAATCTTACAGTAACACCGGCTGCAATGTCTGCTGGGAAGCCAAGGCTCGCAAACCACATCCCTGATTTAGGGGCATTCTGGATGGGGCTGTCTCGAAATGCTGTTACAGTTTTGTCTCGATTGCTAAAACACTATAACCAGGCTTTTGAACTAAAATGTCAAAACCATAATGCCATTTCTGAAAAGAAAGCACACCCATTTTGCTGAATTATAAACACTATTCCTCTGCTTCAACACATGAGTCAGATTTGGTGAACTCTTACTACCAAACTCTACACACAAATTCATTTAGAAAGCACTAGCATTCAGTATTGTTCACTCAAGTCTGCACAGTTTGAGCTCAGTTAGCACACAAGGACCCAAGTGGAGACACTAGGAGTCCAAAAGGATCACACACCAGTCAGAACCGTCGATGGATCAAGGGACAGAGTCAGCTTACAGTTTTTATCAGTGGCTTCGGTGCATTTCTCGAATCAGAAATTTAATTCTCAAAACTACTTCTTCAGCCTCCGCTTCATTTAGTCACATGTACATATCATAAAACAGTTTATTACAGTTTTTCCCGACTGCTTAAACAATATAACCAGGCTTTTGAACAAAAATTTCAAGACCATAAAGCAATTTATTAAAAAGCACACCCATTTCCCTAAACTATAAACACTATTCCCCTTTTTGACACGTGAATCAGACGTGTTGAACTGTCACTGCTAAACTCTACATACAAACCCCTTCACTTCTCATTTGCCTACAGCATATTGACATTTAATATTTACATTTAGCAGATGCTTTTAGTGCATTCAGGCTATACATTATTTTTTTTATATATGTGTTCCCTGGGAATTGAACCCACAACCTTTTGGGCTGCTAACACAATGCTCTACCACTGAGCCACAGGAAATATTATTACTGCATTGGTTCCTCAAGTGACATGTCCTTGTCCATGGTATGACTATGAGAGAGCCTGGGCGACTTCACTATCGTCTCCTCATCATGAGGTCGTTCAGAGAGGTGCAGCTCAGTGTACTCTACTGTAACTTCTGAGAGCCGTGCTCTGTTTCAACACATGCATCAAACTGCCTTACGTACAGACAGAGTTTCTGCCTGCTTCCAATTTTAAAAAGGATGTGTTACAGTTTCAGTAATCAGTACTTCTATTTTTGTAGGACACAGAGACGATGGAATGGAAAAGCGTGTCTAGACATTACAGTAGATGTGTGATGCGTGATGGGGGTGGATCTTACCCCGCTGTACAGATTCTCTGTGATGTGATGCTGGGGCAGAATATTTGTGTTGTTGTTTTTTGGTGTATTGTACCGTACAGTACATTAAGGAATAGAACATGAGCAAATGTATACACATATGTGCATCATGTGAAAGCTCCTTTAGGGGGAGAACCACAAGCAACACAACTTATTACTGGTTTTGTTTCTTGTAGTGTGTAAAACTATGTTGCAGTGTGTGTGATGTCTGAGGGCAAAGTTTTTTTTTTTTGTTTTCAGCAAGATTGAGTTGTTTTGTTGTTTGTTTTTGTTTTTTTTTTTCATTTTGACCTGAATATAGGAAGTTTGGGGAATTGGGTGAGAAGTTATGGATTCGTGTTTACTGTTTTGAGAATATGATGCATAGTTTCAAGAAATGTGTTTAAGCAATCAAGAAGAACTGTATTCATGCAACTGATTGTGTTCATTTGTCTGTGGATTCCTGCATTATCAGCTGCTATGGTCATGTTGCTCAAAATGTATTATGTAGTTCTCTGAGGGCTCAAGGAGAGCTCAAAGGTACATCTCACGAACCTTCAACTGGAAAGCATTTATAGACAGAGGACAACACCAGAGTTACAAATTCTTGCTTTCGCTTTTGTGCACATATTTCTTTTTACTTTATATTTCACAATGACATTGTAATATGTTTTTTTTGAAGGGCTCAGACCACTAGTAAAAGTGTAACTGTGAATCATATCCAGACTTTTTCAATCAACCTGCAGCAGTGTTACTCGTTGCCTGTTCGCCAAGCTTTACTTTTGAAGGTCGCATGGCAGTAAATAATACGATGATATGATCATGCAGTCAATACAGATATTTGATAAAAACATTAAAAGGTTGCACTTTATTTTACAGTACGTGTACTTACATCTACTTATAGTGTACTTACAGTGTATTTATCTAAGAAAGTTCTGGTAATACAAGGTAACTACAGTGGGGTAGGGTTAGGTTTAGGGGAAGGTTCAGGGTTAGTAACTAGTTATTACATAGTTATTGTAATTACTATAATATGTACATAGTATTTACATGAGGAACAGGACTGTAAAATAAAGTGCTACCCATTAAAAACAAGCAGGGCTGTAACATAACCCATTAAAAAAACGCACGCCAGGTCTACATCTGACACGACTGGAGCAATCCAACAAAAGACAGCAGAACCCAGTGATGGACGCACTGGACACGATCCCCATCAGTGAACTGATGCTCCTTCTGTTCATGATGAAATGTTCTGACACTGTGTTCAGATGATTTGACACTGAAGTGTCAAGTTTAGACACACTATTAGTTTTAATCTGAACAGCTCTTAACCCTGAGTGGATGGTTCCCACATAGCAACATTGTGTCGGCCCAGGTCCGGCCCACATCTGGCACCCGTGGAAAGATGATCTGGCCCACATGCAGCGTGGACTGATGGCACTTAGGCGGACCGCTCCTGTTTGCCAGATTTGAGCCACAAGCAGGCCATAGCAATGCCACATGTCAGCCAAGAGACACATTTGCAGATCATCTTTCCACGGGTGCCAGATGTGGGCCGGATCTGGGCCGAAACAATGTTGCTATGTGGGTTAGATGCATAACGGGCTAGTATATATATATGTATATATAAAAACAGTATAAAAATGTAAGGTCCTTCCAGCATTAAGGTAATATAGCTTCTTTTTTCTTTTTTTTTGACAGTCTTAAAAACATTTACAAACTGTCTCCAGTATGATAAGAATGTTATGTTATGTAATGTTTCACTGTTTACAATGACAGCGCCTGCCATCTTGTCTTTTTGTTGTTTGTGATTGAACTTTAACCTCGAGGGGGAAATCCATATAAAATCCCAGGAGGTAAAATCAAAACAGCAAGATTGAGTTGTTTTGAGTGTAGAGCTTCATTTTGAGCTGAATATAGGAAGTTTGGGGAATTGGGTGAGAAGTTATGGATTCTTGTTTACTGATTTGAGAATATGATGCATAGTTTCAAGAAAATTGTTTAAGCAATCGAGAAGAACTGTAGTGTGACACACGCGAGAGAAACCATCATCCATGAGAGAGAGTGTGTGTGTGTGTGTGTGTGTGTACCATGGGAGACAGCGGTGTGTCCAGGCTGGTCTCTGTCCTGCTGTCGTCTGCGTCGCTGTCTTTGTCGCTGCCGCTGTCGTTGACGAAGCAGATCTGCAGGTTCATTCCGCTCTGCAGCCTGTCAGGAGATTGTGTGATATTGTTCAGATGATCAGAGCATGTAGTGACATGTGAAACACCCTTCAGCTCCTTCAGCAGCTAACACTGATCTCGATCTGAACTACTGCAGAGAGATGGGTCTGGATGAACATGACATCTGCTGAATGCTCTGCCAGTGTTACGCTCTTGACTACAGTACTTGACTGCTGAAGCATCAGAAACACATCCAGAGCACCTTCTTTACACTTCTGCACATTTAACATTTGACCTGTGTCATTCTGATAACAGCTCATCTATCACATGAAAATCACTCTCTCCGTAAACGAGAATAAAGGGTGAAGGAAGAAAACATCTGACCTACTTCCCCAGTTTATGAATTACTGCTGATTAAGAGAAACGCTTTCATTTACAGGTCTTCTGAAACATGATTTTAATATACATTAACAAGGGTTCAAACTCTTGTTTGATTCTGCTGAGATCTTAGAGTTGAAGGTTTTTACAGAGGGGATTTTGCATTTCTCTTTTTATGACTTCATAAATCACAAAAAAACACTTCTAGAAATCAGTGTGAATGATATAAACAGTAAACACCTTCAGAGTATAGAGAGGAATAAAACTGTAAAGTCTGTGAAGTGAAGATGAAATTCATTTAAAAACCCCAGCTTTTTTAAATACGATTGGTTGTTTATTAGTAATCATAAAGCACATATTAATGCCTTCTTCTGCATGACCATAGTTTAGATCCCTTCATCCTAAAAGGAATAGTTCATAGTTAGTTACAGTGAGAAATGTTCCCTAAAGTGTGACCGAACTGATTTTGAGAAGACAGCCTGTGTTTTCTTTAATAAATGAAACCCACTGATGCTGACAGATAAAGTGCAATATGAATATGCTGGAACATGTTGAAAGAGAGGAAGGTGAAATCTGCTCTGGGTCACAGTGCTCATCTTTTACTGTAATAACAGCAGCATTACGACACTGTGACAACATGACAGAGAAGTGACAAGTCATGTGAAACAGAAAGTGAGCAGAGATTCAGGTTAAAGTTGTGTTTGTGTGTGTGTGGGAGAGACAGAGAGAAGGAACTGCTTCTCTTTTGGGAAGAGTGTGTGTGTGGGATGTGGAGCTGAAGGGGGGAACCCCTCTGTGTTCATAGAGAGAGTGCTTGAAAGCTGTGCTTCAGCACACAAACACAGGACCGTGTGCTCCGTCTGCACTGATGTCCCTCACAGCGCTGACTCAGACCTCCAGCAGCTGCACACACACACACACACAGACACAGAGACACACAGAGACACACACACACACACAGAGACACACACACACACACACGCACACACACACACACACACACACACGCACACACAGAGACACACACAGAGACACACACAGAGACACACACACACACACACACACACACACAGACACAGAGACACACAGAGACACACAGAGACACACACACACACACACTCACACATACACACACACACACAGAGACACACACACACACACACTCACACACGCACACACACACACACACACACACACACACACACACACACACACACCAGATCACAACACAAGAGCCGCTGGAGGACAGCACAGCTTTCACTTCTCTCACTCTCATCCAGACTTCACCGCTTTATTCCCATCTGTATTCTGAAGGGGTTTGTTCATATATCATTTGTCTGGTTTTATTATTGCACAGTATTGTCTGATTTATGGAGCGATAAAAAGAGAAATCCAAAGTCCCCTCGGTAAAAACCTTTAACTCTAATATGTCACCAGAATCAAAGAAGAATTTTAACCCTTGCTTTATCCGCTATGCTTTTTTAAATACTTAAGAACACCTGCAATTCAGAGTAATTCTCTTAATCAGCGGTGATTACAGAAATAAACCGAGATATCTGTTAGTTAAAATGTTTACCGTGTTATATGTCAGTAAGTATTGTTTCAAAATAAAATGAACAGTTTTACTCAACAAGGATGCATTAAATTGATCAAAATTGCTTTGAAATTTTTTTTTACTTTTTTGGTGTTAAACTTTAAACTTTCTTTTCATCTGTGAATCCTGAAAAATAAAATGTATCACAGTCTCCACAGAAATATTGTTCAACATTGCTAATAATCAGAAATGTTTCTTGAGCAGTAAATCATCATATTATTCTGATTTCTGAAGATCATGTGACACTGAAGACTGGAGGAATGATGCTGAAAATACAGCGGAGCATCACAGAAATACATTACACTTTAACACAGATTCACACAGAAAACATTACATTATAATAATATTTGGTCATATTAGTGTGTGAGCAGAAGCGAGGGCTGGTACTGACCGGGAGGACAGGCTGGGTTTGCCGCTCTTGCTGCAGCTGCTGTAGACTCCCGGCCCATCGTCAAAGAAACTGCCCAGAGCCAGCTTCTGCCGGATGGACTCGCGCTCGTTCTTCTGAGCCTGGGACAGAAACACAGACAGAGGACGAGGTGAAGACCAGCACAGAGAGCAGCAGAGGGCAGCACACACACACACACACACAGAGAGAGAGATCACACACTGAGACTCACACACATACAGAGAGAGAGAGAGAGAGAGAGAGAGAGAGAGAGAGAGAGAGAGAGAGAGACAGATCACACACTGACACACACACACACACACACACATACAGACACACACACTACACACACACACACACTCAACTCATATTTATATTAAGTGCCATACTAACTGAAGAAGGACTTCAGGCTACTTCTATTGTCTTTAAAATTTGGTGAAAATGCCATATTATAAACACCATTTCCATTGAAACTCATGCTTTTAAATATATTTGAAATTACACATTTGTAGAGATTAAGTTTCAATTTAGTGCATTTAAAATATATTAACTGTAAATGTAATACTGTAATACTGTAATACTGAATAACAAATTGAAATGATAATCACGTGCTTCATGTTGCACTGAGGACTGAAGCACAGACTTCTCTAGAGTTGAAGTGATTAATCAATGTTTATTTTGACTGGAGTTTCTGGAACAAACTCATTAAAGCTGCTCTCTACACCCATGTGACCAGGATACTGTGAGATGTTATCAGAAGAACCTGCAGGACTTCATCTGAGGAGACGCAAAACGTCTGTTCAATTCATTATACGTTAATGTTACAAACTGTCTCGAGTATGAAATATTGTGACACACGTCTGACTCGAATCTCTCCAGAACAAAGGTGCACACGCTTAAAACCTTTTAAAAACAGAATGAAATCTGCAAAAATGATCAACATGGTAAAACACATCCATGAATGGCACTAGAGCCCCCTCGGCTGAAGCTGTAACACTAGCATACTGCCGAAATGATCCAGTATCTTTGAGTCAGTTCAGTGCAGGAACAGCAGTTAAAGGCATGGCTGGTTCAGGGGACAGAGATACGGGAGTGCTGAAGAGAGTTTCTCAGTTCAGTCGGAGCGCTCACAGAGAAGATGAAACGAGATCATGTTAATATTAACCTCAGAGCCAGTCTCTTGCTGGAAGAGTGATGTCACCGACTCCTGCCTGCTTCACATCGTTACACTGTGTGTTTGCATCCTCCTGAAAGAGTGTTTCCATCAGCACACACACACAATCAAAGCTTCATGTGTTCCTCTCTCATTGTTCTGTCTGCCGGATCAGAGCACAGGAAGAGAGCGTCATTCACCACTGAGCCCAGAGGATTATGGGTGAATTAGATGACTGTTCACATCCACCTATCCCTGACGGACACACACACACACACACACACTCATCATGGAGTCTGACTTCATCCTGCGTGAGTCACAGCAGCACACACAGAGTCCGTGTAAGAGGACGGATCATGCGGATGAGCTGGACAGATGGAAACATTCGGAGAGTTCTGCTGGTACAGTATTGAGAATGGGAGTGTGTCATATGTATCATCATAACTGTTGCTGTTATGATGTCTGATCTGATGTTATTGAGTACATCAATCACTTTGCAGAAACAATAACTGCCTTGATAGTCCACATATTCTGCAAGACTGCTGTTTTCAAGGATATCAGAACCATTGCAAATATGATTATTGATTTTATACAACAGCTGAAAGATATTAATATTGTGAGTTACACTTTAGGCACAGTTCTTGAATGAATCAGTGTTTCTGAATGAACAGGTTGAATGAATGATTCAGTGACTCACTCATTAAGACTAGTTCAATAAAGTCACTCCAGATGCAGCTTCAGTGCCACTTCTGCAGAGCAAAGATGGATGAAGTTCATTCTTCGTCTAAATTACGGCCTATGCTCTCAATGTCAAAAGATGACAACACTGAATTCAATGATGAACTGCCTTTAACTATCATTTTGCATTATTGAGACACTGTTTTCCAAATGAATGTTGTTCAGTTGCTTTGACGCAATGTATTTTGTTTAAAGCGCTATATAAATAAAGATTACTTGACTTGACCTCAATTATTACCTTTTCAAAATATTTTCTATAATAATTTATTGCATGCATTCTTGTGCAATTCTCTATTCAATCTTAAATGTATTCATTTTTGTATTCATTTATTCTTTGTATTAATTGTTTCATTTTAATATTTCTATACGTGTTTTATTTCCATGCTGATGTGTTTCTGTTAGAGTGTTTTATCAAACTACACATCATGAGACGGATGCTGAACAGAGCTCTTCAATCATCTAAAAGTAAAATTACGTACTTAAAAAATACATACATTACAATACATTAAAAAAATACATTCTGGAATAAATAGCATTTTTCCAGGTTCTGTCATGTACACACACAGATTCATCCTCATTATGTGTGAGTAAATTATGAAGGTCACGAGTCAGGTTATTATTTTGTTTTTTGCATGTGAGAGAGACAGAGCAAGTGTGTGTGTGTGTGCGTGTGTGCGAGGCTGTGCTGGGAACAGTGAGGTGTAAATAATGTGTGTGTGTGTGTGTGTGTGTGTGAGGCAGAGACAGAGACAGGCTGGCACCAGTCGTCTCCATGCAGGCGGTTGCCTGGATACAGGGCTAATGGAGGGGCCCCTGGAGGATTGGGCCCCGTCCCCTACACACACATTATTTCCTCTCTCTGCTCCTCACCTGCACGCTCTTCAGCTCTCGTGTTGTTACTGTGTCATATTCCTGCTCTCTCTCTCTCTCTCTCTCTGTGTAATGTGGAGGTTCTGCAGGAGCTCATTGTTTCAGGTGTGTTTGCTCTCTTTCACTTCTTACAGTCTCTCATTTCCTTTCTGTGTGTCGCTCCTGTTTCCTTCCTCTCTATCTGCTTCATCTGTGTGTTGTGCATATGCTCATGCTGTCTTACTCCATCTCACGCTGCTCTCTACTGGTCTACAATTAAAGACTATTTTTCCGGTTCATGTTTGCAGATGAATCCTAGTTAAACTATCCCTCCCAGCACTATACTGTGTGTGTGTTCATTATCCACTGTGACCCTAGCACTCGTCATTTAATCCCCATGACATTTCTGTTTTAAAACATGCAACACGATTTCCACCATGTTACAGTTCAAATGTTTTGGGTCTCAATGTTACGAACACACTAGTGTTTGAGTTCTGTACCATTTGACAATGTTTCTGAAAGAGTCTCTTCTGCTCACCAAAGCTGCATTTATTTGAGCAAAAATACAGTAAAATCAGTATAACTGTGAAATATTATTCTGATGTAAATCATCTGTTTTCTGTGTGAATCTGTGTTAAAGTGTAATGTATTTCTGTGATGCTCCGCTGTATTTTCAGCATCATTCCTCCAGTCTCCAGTGTCACATGATCTTCAGAAACCAGAATAATATGATCATTTACTGCTCAAGAAACATCTGATTATTATCAGTGCTGAACACAGTTGATGTTTTTGTGGAAACTGTGATGCATTTTATTTTTCAGGATTCACAGATGAACAGAAAGTTCAAAAGAACAGCATTAATTTGAAACAGAAATCTTTTGCAACATTATAAATGTCTTTCTTGTCATTTTTGATCAATTTAATGCAGCCTCTATGATTAAATCTATTAATTTTAATAATAAACAAAATTATTAAAGCATTCATTTCAATAATAATACTTCATTTCATGTAAATTCTCTTGTACTCTTTCATGTTCTCCTTTAAATCTCTGGTTCTCTCTTTAACTCATCCCGAGGTTCTTCTTTCTAAAAATAGACGTCTTTAAACTTTTTCTGTGGTTTTCTGTGGAAAGTCGACCATCTTTTTACACATCTCTCTCTCTTTCTCTCTCTCTATTTTTCAGTCCCTCTCTTTGCTTCCAGATAAATGCACACAAACCCACTCTCAATTAAAAGACAACCTAGAATCTAAATCCAAGCATTTGTGAAGCTCAAGCACAGAAAACACTTCCAGAAGCAGACATGACATGAATCTGACACTCAGTTCTTCAGCTGTGAGAAGTGAAATCATCATCGGCACTCACATCTTAAAGAGAAATACACCAGGGAGTGACAGATAAAATGTGAACGGAGGAGAAGACAGGGGCACAACGCTGATTAAATATGAATAGATCTGGTCCTGAATGCCAATTAGTGTCCTTAAAAACCCATAAACGCATTAAGAATTATGATTCACGACTACATCCACAATACAACACGAGTGATGAAAGTCATTGACTGACAACAGTGATGTGGAGTGTGTGTGTGTATTACTGAATAAAGCAGGGCGCTTCTCTTGAGGTTATGAGACGTAAAGCACTGACGTTCTGCCTTCTGATGTGAAAACCAGCCCATCTGACAGCCGTGTCATGATTTCATCTAGGAACTGAACGAAACCTCAATGATTCTCAATGAAAGCCCTGCTGCCAGAAGATCACAGCATCTCACTCAGAGGTTTCTCTCTCAGAGCTCACGAGGCCCAATGGAGATCTCAGCTAGCTTCAATATCAACCGTGTCTCAGATACTTCTCTAACAGACACAGATGAGTCCCTAGCTGTCACCCAAGAGCACAGAGCTGAAATGAATGAACTCAGACCATTTGATGAGACATGTTTGAGTTCATACTGAGACCTTGTGATCACAAATCTGAGCACGGTTTGAGGCATGGATGGAAATCTGAGATTTCTGTGGCCTTTTCTCCGGAGAAACATCTAAGCGAGAGGCTTCAGCAAAAGATCTGACTCTAGGAGACACGTCAGAGATCTCATTTGTGATTTCCTTCCCCTGTGGTGGTCTTCCTCGTCTGATCCTACCTGATAGGAGGAGCTGTCCTGGTGCACCATCTCTCACTGCATCCTCTAGATCCACAGGAGAAACACAGGAGTAACGGAGCGTCCGTCTCTGTCCACTCACACCAGCTTCAGCTCTCGTCTCTGCACACGGCGAGGGAGCGATACGATCGGAGCGCCTGCCACAGACAGGAACAGAGGGTGGGGCGCTGGGAGACTCTGGACGCTCCTGGAGCACCGAGAGTGCTTACTCACCGCCGGCCAATCAGAGCACGGCATACACAGACGGGGGATGGGGGCGGAGCCAACGACAAGAGAGAGGGAGGAGTGACCTTTCAGAGCGGAGCGGGGGAGGAGACGTCCCATGGATTGAGAGAGGGAGAGGGAGGGATGAAAGGAAAGAGTGAAGAAAAGCAGTGGGAGGAGAAGCGCTGCAAAGAAAAGAGGCTTTCTGTGGCACATTCCTGCAGCTAAAGAATTCCTGAGAGCAGAGCGGAGCCGAGCAGACCATTCCACACAGCCCAGACAAACAACAAGTGGACAGCATACACACACACACACACCTGTCTCCATAGGTGTAATGGTTATGCTTAACAAACTGTATTTTCTATCACCCTACGCCTAAACCCCTCACAGAAAACTACTGGCACTTCTTGAATTTCAAAAAACACTGTTTTGTATGTTTTTAAGCTTTTTGTATTACAGGGAAACAGGAAGTGTTCTTATAAGCCTTATATACCAGAACACACTCATATCACTGATATTACAGTAAATATAGTTCAAATCAAATGTGCCACACACTTTAGAATAGGGAACACTTACTCACAGTTAACTATGATTTTCCCCTCAATATATGTGCTAAAGTGTTATCGAAAAAATATATTGTTGTTGTCATTTTTGCTGTTATTATTTAAAAGTGTCTGCTTTACGTAACATGTTAATGGCAAGATATGAGACGCATAATACATTATTTATGATGGGAAATATGATCTATTTTAAGTTAAGTGGATGCATTGTGTTAATTGTGTATTATAATTGTGTATTATGAATTGTTATACTCTTAACAGATATAAACACAAATAAGTAAATATTATAATGCATTTAAACTATTGTCATGACTACTCAAGAGATGATACAACATATTACAAGTTGTTTTTATAAATTTTTTTATATATAATATATTATGCATTCATTATATTGTCTTAAGAATACTCTAATAATGTATTATAAGAGGTACTGCTTGGTGACTTCAGCATCCACCTAGATAAACCCCAGGCTGCTGACTTCAACTCTCTGCTCGCCTCATTTGATCTCAAGTGAGTATCTACTACAGCGACTCACAAATCAGGCAACCAACTGGACCTCATCTACACACTCTGTTGCTCTGTGGACAACTCATCAGTTACTCCACTGCACACCTCTGATCACTTCCTCATTACTGCTAACCTAGCACTTACTCCTGAAGCGGCTCACACTCCAGCGCAGGTCACCTTTCGACGGAACCTACGCTCACTCTCTCCATCTCGCATATCTTCTGTGGTTTCATCCTCACTTCCACCATTCTCTCAGCTTTCAGCTCTGGACACGGACAGTGATACTGACACTCTTTGCTCCACTCTAACCTCTTTCTCTGACAACTTTTGCCCACTGCCATCCAAACCAGCACACACCACCCCATCATCCCCCTGGCTGTCCGAGGTTCTCCGTGAACATCGCTCTAAACTCAGAGCTGAAGAGAGGAAATGGCAGAAATCAAGAAACTCTACGGACCTCAGTGTGTATCAGTCTCTCCTCTCTTGCTTCTCTGCAAATGTCTTCACAGCTAAAACATCATACTACCACAACAAAATTAACAACTGTTCTGAATCACACTCAAAACTTTCTCTTCTTTGTCCACCTTCTCCTTCATCGACTCTTACAGTCGACGACTTCTTCACAAATAAGACAGGAACAATCAGTGACCAATTCTCCACAGAGTAGACTCATCATAACTTCATAACGACTAATGCACACTCTATCTCCTTTTTCTCTCCACTCTCAGAGATGGATGTTTCCAAACTTATCCTGTCCAATCATCCTACTACTTGTCCAGTTGATTCTATCCCTACTCACCTCCTTCAGGCCATTTCTTATTCAGTCTTACCTTCTGTTTCTCACATTATTAATACCTCTCTTGGTAACACCTGGAACATTTCCCTCAGCATTTAAGCAGGCTCGGGTAAGCCCACTCCTCAAGAAACCATCTCTAAATCCAGCGCTTCTAGAAAACTACAGACCGGTATCCCTTCTGCCATTCATTGCAAAGACACTTGAGCGAGTTTTGGTCAAACAACTCTCTATGGTTCTTGTACAGAACAACCTCCTGGACAGCAACCAGTATGGCTTCAAAAGTGATCACTCAACTGAGACTGTTCTGCTCTCGCTTACTGAAGCCCTGCGATTAGCAAAAGCAGCTCTTTAAATCCTCAGTACTCATCTTACTGGATCTGTCTGCTTCTTTTGACACAGCTAATCACCAGATTCTCCAGTCCACACTCAGAAAGATGGGCATCTCTGGAACCGCACTCCTATGTTTTAAGTCCTACCTCTCTGACAGATCCATGTAGTTTCTAAGCCACAACAACTTGCTACTGGGGTTCCTCAAGGCTCAGTACTTGGACCACTTCTCTTACTATTCCTGCAGATTGCCTTATACAACATTAGGAAGATTAGACCTTTCCTGTCAGGGCAAGCCACCCAACTTCTTGTCCAAGCTCTTGTTCTCTCCAGACTGGACTGTTGTAATGCTCTCCTGGCTCTTCCTGCATGTACTGTCAAGCCTCTGCAACTGATCCAAAATGCAGCAGTGAGGGTTGTCTTCAATGAGCCAAAAAAAGCTCACGTTACTCCTCTCCTCATCAGGTTACACTGGCTACCAGTAGCTGCTCGCATCAAATTCAAGGTACTGATGCTTGACTACAATACGACCACCAATATACCTAAACTCAGTAGTTCAAACTTAGGTGCCCTCCAGAAACTTGCGTTCTGCAAGTGAACGACGCCTTGTGGTGCCATCCCAAAGAGGTTCAAAATCACTCTCACGGTCCATCTCCTGGACTGTGCCCAGCTGGTGGAATGACCTCCCAATCTCAATTCGAACAGCTGAGTCTTTACTCATTTTTAAAAAAAAACATCTAAAGACTCATCTTTTTCGCCAGCACTTGACCAACTAATACTAGCACTTACCTTTTCCTGTCTCTCCTATTCTTGAGAAAAAACAACAACAACACATAGCTACGTATTCTGTGCTAGACTAACTGAGACTTGTCATGGCACTTGTATGCTGTTGTTGTTCTCTTGTTGATCTGATTGTGTCTATTGTTCTCATTTGTAAGTCACTTTGGATAAATGTGTCTACTAAATGATTAAATGTAATGTAAATATTATAAATACAGGCTTCATAGAAAGTGTAACCATTACTCCTTGAAAGTGAAAGTGATGTGACATTCAGCCAAGTATGGTGACCCATACTCAGAATTCATGCTCTGCATTTAACCCATCCAAAGTGCACACACACAGCAGTGAACACACACACACAAACCATGAACACACACCCGGGGCAGTGGGCAGCCATTTATGCTGTGGCGCCCGGGGAGCAGTTGGGGGTTCAGTGCCCTGCTCAAGGACACCTAAGTCATGGTATTGCCGGCCCGAGACTTGAACCCACAACCACTTCCCCATTAGTAATGTTCACTTGCAGAATATTACTTTTCTTATGAAAAGTAATGCATTACGTCAATTTTCGAGTTAATTTTTGTGACATGACGTGGGATGGTTTAATCAGTTTTCCTGTGTTTTTCTCAGGTCTGGTCTACTCTGGATGTTTTGCTGGTGTGCTCCATTTCCATGGTGTCTCTTTTTGGATTTTGTTACTGGTGTGGATTATCTTGCTTGTGTTTTATTTTGATTAAACCTCTTTCAGAGTTTGGATCTTGCTCTCCCTCATGTCTGAGTTCCCACCTGACAGTTAACTAACATATTCCTTGTTTTATATATTGTTTAGCATTTATAATCATACAGAAATTACTTCAAAAATCAGGATCTGGAGCAGGACAGGGTGCATCAGACGTATCTAACGCGAGTCTTTCTCTTGGAGCAGTGCAGGAGTTTAATCTGTCTGTGCCATCTGGCCCTCAGTTCACATAATCAATAACCTGAGTGTGTTCATCAGGCCTGGTGAAGAACATCCCTGTGTGTCTGTGATTCCTGTCCTCTGGAAACCAGTTTGACACTACTCTTAACCCAGAGTTAAGTCACTATAACCCTGGATAAAGGAATGCATCACACTATTACTCTAAAATAGGTTTAGTGCTGCATTTAACCCTGTGCCAAAACCAAAGAATGTTATCAACCAATCACAAACAGTGCTTGCTCATTAAATATTCATAATCTTAGGGCATACAGAAATGTCCAGCGCTGATACGTATCAATCAATCAATCAATAGTCCTTAATAAATAAAAGAAACAATGACAACACCAACAAAAAATGGACAAACAGTACGAAGAAAGTTATCTCATAAACACTGAAGATGATAAACCTGGATTACAACCAAAACAGTATCTGCAGTATTTCAGCTGCTTGTAAAGGTGGAGCAGCGATGACATCATATCCTGTTTCCAGTCTGAACAGTGCTCACCTGACTGTTCTCTGGCCATTAAAAGATTGTCAAATCCCTTTCATGAGACATAAAGGATGGAGGATAATCACCTCCACTCTGGATTATGTGCTGTTGGGTGTGTAATTGGGATTTAGGCAGAAGGCAGCACCTGAGTGTGTGTGTGTGTGTGTGATATGAGATGACATCACAGGCATCACACTCGCTTTCTGTCACTGATGCTCATGAGATATCAGACATTCATGTTCCTGAGTACATCTGAGGAAGTGTGATGTTTGCTGAAGTCTGTGTGTTTCCTGTGAATCAGTGCAGGATCTGGAAGAGCTCCAGTGTGTGTGTGTGTGTGTGTGTGTGTGTGTTTGTGCATTATATAAAGGCACCATAAAGGCACAATTTTGAGCTGTGAACAGCTAATCTAATATAGATATGAGCAGCAGATACGACTTAAAGGAATGCAGCAGACGTGGATGATTATTGGGATGTTTTTATCAGACTCTCATTCTGACGGCACCCATTCACTGCAGAGCATCCACTGATGAGACACTGATGCAATGCTGCATTTCTCCATCTATATCTCAGATGGCTTAAACTATTCCTTGAACAGATCAACACGTCATATTAACCCCTGAGGTCTGTTTGAATGAACACTGCTGTAGGAAGTGAGTCTGGCTCCTGTGTGTAGCAGAATGACTATAATGTTATATCACAAGTGATTTAAAAAATACTAATGGTGTATATTTGTTTTTTTGTTCAACATTCAAAGAAGAATCGTTTATATACTGGAAATATAACATGATTAATGTGTGTGTGTTGTTTTAATCTTATCTAATCCATTGAATGAAATCTAATTAGTAGAAATGCTGTTTCTGACCCCCTCTGTGTCTAGTTTGAGCGATCGGATCACAAACACATCACTATGAGCACCAGCACTAGAGATGATTGACAGCTCAACATGATGGACGTGTGTTCTGCAGTGTTTCTGTCTGTGATCCGCAGGGAAGAGCTGCTTTTAGACGCGTGACATTTCCACAGCGCTCAGTCATGAATGTTTAAGTAGACTCACAGCAGGACGCCAAAAACAACAGAGCTGCAAATAATGAGGAAAGCCTGTGAAAAAAGCCTCTTCAGCAGACAGACGAATCAGTGTGTGTGTGTTTAATGCTGAGTGCTACATTAAGATCCCGCTCCACATTCATTTCAGAGGCCGTATAAAAGTGTGCACATTTCCTACCTAATACTCCTTTTGTCATTTAAGCTTCATCCATTGTAATTCAAATGCTAGAAAAACATATAGTTGGTTTCCCAAGTAAAAACTGCCAAATATCATTCACACGGTGTTACGTAATGATATCAATATTTACTGAACAGGAGTAAAATCTCTTTACTCCACTACTCTAACAACAGACCATGCAAGAACACCAATATATTATGTTTTTATATATATTATATAAAATATAATGTTTCACTTGGCAATATATATATTGCCAAGTGAAACATTAAAGCATTGCAAACAACAATATAATTTAAAAAAGTACTTTCATTGTAAATGATGCAAGCATACAGAATACAAATTTCCTTTGGTTTTCTTATGCATGTTATTATTTACATTTTTAAATAAAATGTATCAACATTAATTTACACACACACACACACATATATATCACTTATATATATATATATATATATATATATAAGCAAAACTTATTGTGCCTTATAAGATTAACTAAATTGTCAGTTTTATGCATTCATTTAATTTCTATTATTTTTGATAATAAATTTGTATTCAATCATAAATTAAATAAAAAATAGATGATACTTCACATTTTTCACGGCACTGTTGTTGTTAAAATTTTTATGAATCCACTGGTAAAGCAAGTATGAATTTGATTTGACTTGTTTTATGACTAGTCAAATTGAATGAAAGAATTAAGATGAAATCCAGAGTCCTAGATGACTGAAACCACCAGTGCTGTGTTAGCGTCACTGAGACAGTGTATCTATGTTTGACTCTTTCTTTTTCTTCTTAATTTCAAAGTTAATAATTTTAATTGTGTTTTACTGCCATTTTTAGTTTTGTTTGTCTATATAACAAACTTCACACACACACACACACACACACAGATGTGTGTATCTGTTGTGTTGACGCTGCAGGTTTAATGTAGTTTCACACTGTGCTCATAACTGCTGTAAATGAGTGAAGGCCTCAGTGTGGACGTGGCCAGTGTGTGTTCAGCTCCAGCTCCATGCTGCAAAAACTTTATTTTTAGACACACACACACACACACACACTTAAATGTGTTTCCTTCCGCCGTCACACACCCTACATAATCACACAAATACATAATTCTGTGTGTTTGTCCTGTAATTCAGTCTGACTCAAACCTACAATTCACTCACACACACACACACACACACACACACACACACACACACACACACACACACACACAGGCTGAATGTGTTGCTGGGGGGCATGTGTTTCCATGCTCAGCGGCTCGCCCTGATGACATCACACTCAGTCCAGCTCTAACACGCCTAACACAGAACATCACGCCTAGATCAGCACATCTGAAAACATTTACTTTACAATTAAACACATTTAAACTCCTCCGATTTCTAGTCAAATAAGCCATAATAATGATAATAATGTTTTAAAGTGTTTCTGTCATAAGTTTAATGTGTATTTAATGTTTTAATATAAGACGATGAGATTCGTATGGAGGAGAATGAACACAGACAGCGATCCCTGATGAAGAACTCAAACTCTACCCCGTGTGTCGTGTGTTCCTCTCAAAGACTCAGACACACAGTGTGTGATGTGATGTGTTACCTGTGTGACGCCAGCAGATGAACCCAGCGCTCTCCTCACACTCACACTCATTCAGTCCAGCAGTCCAGAGCCCAGCGAGAGAAGTACAGCACATCTCTCTCTGGAGCACACACACACACACACACACACAGAGGACCAGATGAATCCTGCGCTGATGTGAGTGTGAGGGCATGTTCAGACACACACACACACACACACACACACACACACACACACACACACACACACACACACACACACAGAGGACGAGATGAATCCTGCGCTGATGTGAGTGTGTGTGTGTAAGGGCATGTCCAGACACACACACACACACACACAGAGGACCAGATGAATCCTGCGCTGATGTGAGTGTGAGGGCATGTTCAGACACACACACACACACACACACACACACATACAGGACGAGATGAATCCTGCGCTGATGTGAGTGTGTGTGAGGGCATGTCCAGACACAAACACACACTGAAGATCAAACTGTTAGACACACAAAAGAAGATGTGTTGAAGAACGCTGGTATCCAAACAAACTCACTCTCTCTCTCTCTCTCTCTCTCACACACACACACACACACACTGAAGATCAAACTGTTAGACACACAAAAGAAGGTAACCAAACATCCATTGACTTCCACTGAGTGAAAGGAACTAGCGTGGAGCTCAGAGGAGACCAGCAGCTGTTCAGTCAACACTGTTCAGATCAGAAGAAACAAACTCTTAAAGGTTTGGATCGACATCACAGAACTTTCATCTCTTTTTTAATACATACTGTAAATATTTGCTCTGAAATGGTGATTTTGATGAGACGGACAGTCATTGTAGTAAAATCAGTAAAATCCAGATAAAAGAACATGCTTTGACCACAGTTTTCACTAAACAGTGTGTGTGAGAGATCTGGAGATGCGTCTAGAGCTCAATCTACTGCAGCTCAGCAGTGTTTATTACACAGAGCTCAAAATCTCCCTCCGGGCAGGTCCAGGGATATCAGCAACTGGGGGAAACTTTAGCTTAGACTAGTGGTCAACCATGAGCCTGGGACTCTGTAGAGTTTCTCCAAACAGCCATAAACCCCACACGAGTGTCTAGGGCTGATTTACACAATGTGGAAAAATGCATTTACAGCTCAAGGCAGAATGATATTGTAATACTGGGTAAATAAAGAAAAAGTAAGGTTGTTCACTTTATAGAGTCAGTCAGCATTAAAGACCTAAAAACTGCTAATGAAATATGACATCTGTGTGTTCTGCATGTCTCTGTGTGAATGAACGTGTATTATACACACACTCATATTAGAATACAGTTGCTACATTGTTCTTCCATATTTTAATTTAAACTAAACCTCTGTTATAAAAGGAATTGTTACATTTTCATTTGACTATATTTTTAAGGTTTAATTAAACTGTGAATGTTTTATGCCTTCATTTGATTACCACAATTTTGATAATACATTTGATATTAAATCATAAGACCAGAAAATAATTAATTAAAACTAACAACATGGCTAAAAAAAGTAAAGCTTTAAAAAATATATTAATTGTTAATTTTTTTTTTTACTTTTTCTGATCTGATGATTTCTTCGTCAAACGGTAAATAGATTTTAACGGTGAAAACACAGAGGAAAAATATTACATAATGTAGTTCATTATTTCTTTCTCTTGATTTTGCTGGCTGCTTCTTGCTGATCGTCGCTCAGTTTCCCACGTGCACAGAGTAATAAATGCAGAAGTGAGGCGTCCGACGTCCACAGAATGATCATGTGACGCTCTGAGCTCAGTCTCTGGCTGGTGTGTGTGTGTGTGTGTGTGTGTGTCTGTTGTTCTGAATGATGGTAAGTCTAGAGGTGTTTTATGAGTGCTGTTCCTCACTGCGGTTCACACTGTGACACGGTTCATACTGGATTATCATACACTTACTGTGATTGACACATCAGAGGTGCTGGTGACCTGTGTGAGTGACCTCACGTGACCTTCTGCAGTGCATCTGCACACTACACACACACGCACACACTGACACACACAAACACACACACACACACACACACACACACACACACACACTGACACAGTGCTTGCTCTGTTGCCATTTCAAGCTAGGTTTACTGGACCTATAACAACTATCTTTAAACACACCTGATCGTCTGAAGAAAGCACAGGTTTGTCATGTTAGTTTACTGAATGCTCTCTGTCTGTTACTCTACTGACGTCATGGATCTAGGTGTCCCAGAAACATCTGTAGAGATGGAGGAGAGTGGTCCTTCTCGAGGTGTAGTGGAAGAGCGCCTTAATAACTCTTGAGGTTCTTGCTGGTTTAGTTTATCATCTGTCTCATCTGTGTGAACCAGAGAATGTCATTGAGCATGACATTGATATTGATAAGGCTCAACCTATAAAACAACATCCATATTGAGTAAACCCTGTAAAAAGGACGTTTCTTCAGAAAGAGGAGGATTGTTTAATTGCTTATAATTTAGCAGAACCCAGTTTTAGTTCTTGGAGCTCTCCCTGCATTGTAGTGCATAAGCCTGATAATTCATATCAGTTTTGTTCTGAGTACAGGGAGCGTGACACTTTGACAAAGCCTGATTGTTTCCCTCTACCCAGATTTGACGACTGTGTAGTTTGTAGGTTCTGCACGGTTTGTCAACCCCAGTAAATGTGGTTATTGCCCTCCCGTGCTGAAGAACTATCTGCTTTTATTAGCCCTGATGGTTTTCTCCAGAATACAGTTATGCCTTTCGGAGTCTGAAATGCTCCCGCTACATTTCAGCGTCTAGTTAATCGAGTGTTGTCTGGGTTAGCAGGATGTGAAGCTTATTTGGACGGTGTTGTTCTGTACAGTTCTTCTTGGTCTGAACACCTTGCACACATTAGAGAACGTTTTGAGCATTTGGCTAAAGCAAACTCGACTGTAAATCTTGCTAAATGTGAATTTGGCAAGGCTACAGTGACACACTTGGTTAAGGTGATTGGAGGAGGGTGAAAAACCTATCAATGCCAAAGTTGAAGCTGTCTGTAGTTTCCCCACTCCCACCACTCGATGTGAATTACAACGGTTTCTTGGGATGGAGGGCTACCATAGAGGGATTTGACAAAACTTTGTGGATGTAGTTGCACCTTTAAGCTCCATCTGTGGTCATATCGGTGTTTACACCGACCACAATCCACTAACTTTCCTGGATCGAATACGTGGCAAGAATCGAATTATTATGAGGTGAAGACTTATTTTACAAGCTTTCCACCTACAGATTAAACACATTCGTAAGAGATCTCCGTAGTGTTGAGTATATCTTTCTCTTCTCTCTTTGTTTTCTTTCTCTCTCTCCCTCTCTCTCTCTAGTTTCCTCTATGATGTCCCAGGGACCAGAGGTCTGGGAGTGAAATGAAGTGGGATTAATGGAGATGAGTATTAACATTTTTTGTAAACGATGTTATTATATTTAAATGATTGTTTTTATTGGTATGTTTTTTCTTGTTTTCTTTTGTCGGTTTTGTCGGTGTGCCGACCCTAAGTCTTCTCCAGATGCTATTGGATGGAGTGTGGCAGCTCCTGATTGGTCTTCTGTTAATTGTTCATTAGGAGCATGTGTAAGTGTGTTAGCTGTTCTGTGCGATGGTGTCTCTGGAGTGGCTCTGGTTTCAATGTAAGATCTCGTTGATTATGCTAACCTCTGTTCCCCTTGCATTTCGTATAACACGTAGTTAAAGTTTTGTTGTGACATTTATTTTCCTTGGTTTTTCCATATTACCCCTAGACTTCTGTTTATTATTATCACTGATTGCTGTTGTATTAGTTTAGAGCCATGTGATGATCTGTGTGTACACTGAACCACTCACTGCAGTCAGATCATGAGTGCTGCAACAGCGCCCTCTGCTGAGCTCAACACACACACACGCACAGGGACACACACACTCACACAGAGACACACACACGCACAGGGACACACACACACACACACAGGCACACGCACAGACAGAGACACTCACTCACTCACACACACACACACACACACACGCACACAGACAGAGACACTCACTCACACACACACACACACACACACACACTCACACAGAGACACACACGCACAGGGACACACACAGACAGAGACACTCACTCACACACACACACACACACACACACACGCACACACACACACACACACACACAGCTGCAAAGACTAAAGCCTAAATATTGTAAATAACACTTTTATCATTTACTCCACTTTGTTAAGCTGGTCTCTCATCAGATGAGAAGCGCCTCACACAGAGAAACAGCTCTGAAAGATAAAGCTGTGCTTTCAGAGGAGACGGAAGTTTAACCCAGAATACAGGGGTCATGTATTCCAACAAATTAAATTCAACATTTCAAGAAGGTTACCAATGGTTATGTAATAGTCCTCTAGACCAGGGGTGTGTTAGAATATATCAAGTAGATGTAAATAAGCTATTCCTGAAAATTAATTATACAGAATAGAGAACTGAACAGTAAGTGCTATTAAATATTACATACAATAAAAAAGGTCCTAGAAATGCAGTCCTGAAACTTAAGTCTCTGGTACTTTAGGATCAAGCTTCACAAAATGAAGATATTGTATGGGTTTTTGTCAGTGGGGTTCTGGTGTTGTTTGGGGCTCCACTGTTTCTGTCCCGCAGAAGAAATCAAAGTCATACTGGTTTGGATCAACAAAGATGTCATGACTGCAGTCACATGATCATTAATTCTGGATTCTGGATACTGAAACAGAGTGTAAAGTAGCAAACGTCAAACCCTGACTCTGATCTGAATTAAAAACTATATTAGTAATTTATTTAGAAGGATTATCCATGGTAATTTGATTTTAATAATCCACTTATTCATATAGGGTCACAGGGATGATCCAGTTATTTTCCCAAAGAAGCTGCAGATGAGGTTATGAGTCAGAGGCGTTTGTTAAATCACACACACACACACACACACACATGAGCGTGTAGTTCAGGGGCTCGTCTGATCTCTGTCATGTGACACACTGAGACGTGTCCAGACGGTTTACACAGTAATGTAGATCCTCATCCACTGGGATGTATGAACCCAGCATGCATTTCAAGACATACTAAACAAGCAGAGTACACAATGATCCCTGCTCCTCAAAGCGCTAATAATCATCATCATCATCATCATCATCACTCGATCAATCCAGCAGACACCACTGAGAATAAACCCCCCCCGTGATATGACAGACGCCATCATACCATCCACGTATTCCTGTCTGGAAATACAGTTACTGCTCAAGTAAGATACGACAGCAAGTCGAAACTTGTGAAAGACTCTGTACTGAATGTGCACTGTAGAGCATTACATATACTTAAGAATTACGAGAATTGCAGATAATGCATGAAATAACAGGCCACTTAAGTGACATAGAGATATTTTCATGACACTTTTAAAAAGCACACTTTGTAATAATATCGATTTAAAAGTTACTTTTCATTTAAATTAATGTTCTAATAATCGTTTGTTGTTATAAAGGAGTACACTTGTTATGATTTGTTGATTAACATAATATTTTCAAAATGCAACTTGATCATTATGAATGTGTCATTACAAATATATTTAAATATGACTTCTGTACTTTTCAGTATATTCAGCAGCACTTTAACCATGCTTCAAAGACAATAGAAGTATTTCTGAAATATTTATAGATTAAAAAAAAGAACTTTAAAATTCAGCTAAATGTATTTAATGTGATTGCAAATGACACTCAGTTAAGTTCCCAAAGCATTATACTCAGTTTGCATTCAATTTAACACTTCAAGGCCTGGTTTCATAAACAGGTCTTAGCATAAGCTAGGATTAGGCCATAATTCAATTAGGACATTGAAGTCGTTTTTATAACCATGCTTTAGAAAAAAAGCATAACTGGTGTGCATCTTAAGACAAAACACTGACATGTTTTAAGATCAATCAGTGTGAGTTTCTTTCAGCTGAAACTAGGACTAGGCTTCATCCTTGTGTGTGGAACTGGGGCTGAGTGTATTATTTGTGTAAAAGCTGAAAGGGCCAGCAGCGTGTCTCTCTGAGGAGATGTGGATGAAGCTCGAGTGCTGTGTGACACCAGATCATCACGCTCAGACACTGAGATCACACTGAACTCAGACGCAGAGTCAAACCACATCCAGCCGCTACTTCACCACTAAATTACTAGATATCAGAGATCACCTATCGAAAACAAGAGCTGTTTCACATGAGCTAGCATTACTGTCACACTTACCTCCAAATACTGCACAATTACAATTATATTCAGTGAAATGTGACCTGAGCATGATCATATGAAACACTAGTAGACTGAAGACTGACTGAAATACTAGTAGAAATATCCTCTTTTCTGCCCCAAGACTATCAATGAAGAACCGGTGAAGTGCATGATTCATTCAGCACTCAAACGGCAAATATACTGACCGTTCCTAAACCGGCTTCCTAATCACGGTCTATTAGACATGACAGACTAGATAGCATGTATTCTGAAGCCCAGCGAGCATCACAGACTCATGTGGACTCACGCTGGTGGAGTTGGTCCGGATCAGGCCGTGGTTGTGGTTCTGCTGTTCTCTGAACTGAAGTCCTGCCAAGTGTTTCTCCAGAGCCGCCCAGTCCATTGGTGGAAGTTGGGTTTCCTCCACCTCTTCCTCTCTGTATGTTCCCAGCCCGGTCCTGCCTCCCACCGCACTGGATTCCCGTCCCGTGACGCCGCTCCCATGGCTGGGTTTGGCTAAAGTCTTGCCCTCGCTGGGCAGGATGGAGTTGGCGTTCTGCTTCAGCTCCTCTTGTATGGAGGTGCTGGTGCCGTGACCCGGGAGAGGTCCGGCGGGTGTTTTGGCGCTCTGGAGCTCCTCCGCCAGGCTGCGGCGGTTAACTGAGCTCTGGCTGACGTCCTGATGCTGGGAGTCTGTGTAGCTCCGGCCGTACTCCCTCTCCCAGTCCACCAGCGCTCTCTTACTGTACTGCTGGAAGTCTTCGTCCTCCTCGTAGTCCTCCAGACCGGCCAGCTCCAGACTGGGAGAGGACTTGTACTCGGAGCAGGGCGTCACCTTGTTTGAGTTGGACTCGGAGCTGGAGCGACTGGAGGAATCGCTGCCCAGATCCATGCCATCCTCCCGGTAATCCTGAAGAAACAAACACCACACATTAGAGACATCCACTGCTGAAAACCCTTCCCAACCCTTGTGCTGTGCTGGACATCCTGCATTACTCCGCGTCATGGTCAATAGTGTCAAGCCTTTAGAAATCACTTGTATTTTCAGCAAATCTTGTTTTCTGCCAATTAACACAGGTTTGAGTTTCTTTTAGGAACTGATTGATGATTGGCTTGACTGACCTGAGCTCACGCACCTCTGCTTTTGAGTGAAAAAAACATTATTTTGATCGTTCTGGCATTTTTATTATTTTTTTTTAAATTGGGAAGTACTTATACCCCATGTGAGCAAAAGTCAGTAGGTTTTAGGCGAATGTGATTATCATTTTCAAGAAAGAAACCCCTCTCCAGGTCAGAATGACCAGAACACAACATGAGGGTTATATTATTATAAAGAAAGATCAAGTGCTGAGGCAGTCATGCACCCTATTACAGAAACTAATTTGTTTATTACAGAAACCAATTATAGCTTTGATCACCATATTCACGAGTCCTCTACCCAACAGAACAAGCTCACTGTTCAGTGTTTTGTGCTCTTCATCATTTCTTTTCTAAAACATTTGGGCATCAGACTGTATATCATACAAATAAAGATACCATCAACTTTGATAAGATCGTCCTAAATTCCAGCACTTGCACAGATGCATGCACGCAAACACACACACACACGCACACACACACACACGCACACGCAAACACACGCACACGCAAACACATGCACACGCAAACACACACACACACACACACACACACACACTATAAGTGAAGAATGTGCACATTTCAGGAAACTGGAGGACCGACATGGTGACGATCATGAGTCTGAACTGATCTGGAGTCAGTCGATGTGAAGCAGCTGAAGAAAGCAGGAACGTGAAGGCAGGGAAATCCTCTACACCAAGAAAACCTTTCAGAGCAACTACAACTGATGTAACAGCACTAAACCATCACTGCCATTATAATCTAAATGGCCAGTGTGCTGCTGTAAAGCCTTTAAATATGTAAATGTATATTTTATTTCAAGTAACAAGATGACTTTCATTTAATTTCAGATTTAGTTAATTACAATGATATTTTGTTTTATTCCTATCGGTTGCATTTGATTTAAAGAAATGTTTTATATGCTAGCCTATATAAATAAACTTGACTTGCCTATAATAACCCCGTGTTCCAGCACTTTATTATGAATGCTCGTCTCAAATAACATGCTTTTATTTATGAATATGTGTGAATTAAATGTATTGGTTACTTATTTCAGTAACTTGAGACCATTGCATCAGATCAGATCAAGAAGAAGCTGAGTTAAATTCCTATTAAATCATAAATGATATTTTTACAAATAGCTTAATCCACAGTATTTCAGTAGAACAGGGCTATCTAAGAACACATGCCAAATCTGATTTATTTCTGCTGCTAGGGGGCGCTATTGCTATCACTTTTGACTACACACTGTACTATTACTGTGATCTCTGGCACCTTCTGCTGCCATGTGATGCTTTAAGTGCACTGTGTGTAGAACAGTCAGGCCAATAATCAGATCAGTCACTTACTGGATTTGACAGAGAATTACACAGATTTCTGTCATATTATTGAGAAAGAAAGACAAATGTAAGTGAGCAACATGTTTAACTTCTAAAGCGAACACACACAAACAGCACAATGCTGCCACATGGGACTTCCTTCCTGGCACAGTAACACACACTTCCTGAACACTCTTCACCTGAACCGGATGTGTGGGATTTGCCTTTCACTGCCAAACAGTCGAGAATTAAACTCCTTCAGAACAGCACAGCTATTACAATGTACTAGAATAACACATCGGAACACACACACACACACACACACACACACATATATATGTGTGTGTATGTGTGTGTGTGGCTCAATGAATGAATGAATGAATGAATTCAAATGTTAAACATCTCTTTTTTTCTGCTTCATCTATTCATATTCGTTTGATGGTGCTGTCCCATTGAAAACATCATGATATATAAATGTAATGACACATCATGTATGTGTGTGTGGATTATGTAGATCATTGTATTATGTAATTGTATAATATTGAGTATATCATGTGACCATGATTGAACACTCGCAGCTCATATACATCCATCAAAACCTGTCCTTTATGAAGCTTTATGATCAACTACAGGCTCTTTGTGCAGTCGGTTTATAAAATAAATGCTCTTTTTAAAGGCTCTTACATCGACACTTAAGACACATTAGGAGTCCTCGCGTGATCTGTCGAGATCAGGAGCTTTAATCTCACGAGACACCGGCCTTTGCCACGCAGAGAAAAATTAAACAGAGAGAGAGAGAGAGTACATCAAAGAGCCTTGTGCTTTGATTTACATAAGTGATTGCTTAAAGAGATTAAACACGAACATGAACGCGCAAGAGACTACTGTCTCTCTCTCTCTCTCTCTCTCTCACACACACACACACACACATTACAGCGCGCGCACGGAAAAACTGGCAAAGCGGTACAAAATCCATCCCATTATACTGGAGTCATTGAGCTCTCTAATGACGCATGATGTCTTCATGACAGTGCATTCACTTCATCCACTCAAGCACAGCCTACACACACCCGAAGCTCGATAGTTACTCATGTGTTCAGAATAACAGTCATTCCAGTAACGTCACGCACTCCGCACCTCTCATCAAATCTCATGAAGCGCTCAATCTGCGCAGATTTAAATGAACGCACGCGAGGATCTTAGTGTCAAATGATGACATGTTTCTAAATCAGTCCTCACGCCCTCCGATGAAACACCCGGGGTCTCAGCAGCGAGGAGACGACCCTCAAACTCCAGCCCTGGCCGACATCAGCTGAGCTCCCTACGATCAGAACTTACTGTCATCTTCTCTCCGGGCTCGTCGCTCTCAGGACATGCTCGTCCAGGTGAAAGCTCCAGGCGCGCGCGAGCGGAGAGCGTCCGCGGTGTAAGTCATGGCGGATCTCCGCGTCTTCTGCTTCAATCACAACACCCCGGCGCCTCTCCAGCGGCCAGACGAGATAACAGAAACCCTCCCTCTGAGGAGCTGTCTCAACACCTACTGAGCTGGCTAGCTAGACAGCATCTGTGACGTGCTCCAGATCAGCTGAGTGAGGGAGAGAGTGAGAGAGAGCGCGCGCGCGCGAGTCAACAACACTGAGCTGCCAGACGCTGAATGTCCGAAAACGCTCCAAATGGAAAACGTTACCCAGCATGGCGGACGCCCAAAATGTAACCCCTTAATACTAATAAATATGTTGTTCTTATTGTCCCAATATTCTGAATTATCCCACTGTAGTATTTAATACCAACATGTCTGTGTCTGTAGGACTGACTGGAGACTGTGCCGATATTGAGTATAACGGCACTCCTCCACCGGTGATATTGAATATTGAAATGTAAATATTCCCAGCGTAGTTCATTAAAGTCATGCCTCATCAGCTCCTTACTGGCCCCTTTACAGACCTTCTACAACAATGTATTCATAGTGTTATTGGTAAAACTTTACAAAAAGGTTCCAGTTGTTAATGTTAATGTGACCGATCAATAAACAATACATTTATTACAGTATTTGTTAATCTTTGTTAATGTTAGTCAATGAAAATACAGTCATTCATTGTTAGTTCATGTTAGTTCACTGTGCATTAACTAATGTCAACAAGCACAACTTTTGACATTAATAATGTATTAGTAAATGTTGAAATTAAAGTTAACTAGGATTAATTCACTAAATGCTGTATAAGTATTGTCCATGCTTAGTTCATTAACAAAAGTAGTTAACTAATGTAAACTAATTACACTTATTGTGTGTTGCAAATCTGCAAATGATGCATTCACATAATATTCAATATGCTTTGAAATTAGATAGTCAGCATGGAATGCAAATTCACCTTATCTATTTGTGAAATGCATTTTCAGATGACTGCTCCCCATGTGAAAAGTACTGTAAGTCAAAACTACAAATACTAGAATATTTATAAAGCTTCTGTTATATTCTCGTGTCATTATTGAGTCATACACTCATTCCCACCTAAGCTCTATCTTTCAACATGTTGCTATGGTGTGTGTGAGTTTCTGCAGCTGCAAAATGCTGTTTAAAACTTGGGTTTAAATCATTCAGCTTCCGATTTGAATCAAAGAAAGCATTAAACCCTGCCTAAATATTATCAAATTCAACCTTAAGCTCGCATTCAGATCTGCAGATCTCCATACAATCAACAACTGAAGGACTGAACCAAGTCCCCGTCTTCTGAACTCTACTTGTTTTATTTGTATTTATTTAAAAAACATTTTTTACAATGCATTTCACTCAGAGGTTGTTCAGAGTACATTATAACATTTCTGTTGTTACTTGTGTTACAAGACTTTAATCTTCTGTCTGCAGAAGCACTTGAAACACTTTCTGAGTGAAAAACAGAGCACTTGACAAAGTCACCCTCATCAAACAGAGCATGTGGATGTTCACTTGGTGGGGGAAATGCATTAATCTTCTGTTTTCATCTATCATCCTAATTGCTTTCCATTGTCCTTTTAGCGTGTTAAAGGAAATTGTGGTGCATGTGCTCTGATCAGAACAGAAGAAAGAATACAGCTATGCATTTCAGTTTTAGATGTATAAAGAGATGTGTACTTTTATTTAGATCAGAATGAAAGGTAAATACCAGATTAAAAGGTCTACATTTCTGTGTCTTGTAAGGATCCATTTTGATCCGGAGTGTTAATGTTGTCAGTCGCTCGTGAAGACAGCAAGTCAGTGCAGTGGAGTTAGAGACACAGCCCCTTTCTCTCTCTCTCTCAATCTCTGTTTCTCCAGGATGAGACATTACTTTTCAGGTGAAATGACTCAGATCAACGGCCTGCAGCATTCAGTGACTCCCCAGTGTTTTTCACAGCCGTCACTGTGGGCACGAGAGGAAAGACGTCACAGGAACCTCTGCCCACTGCACTCACTGACCCTACCAGCAAACACAGCGGCAGCGACTGAGACGGGAATAGCACATCCACTCCAGCCCTGCAACGTCACTTCAGTTTTTGCATGATAACTCAGAGTTAATACACAAGAATGGTTTTGTTTGGTACTGACTCACTAGATTTACACAAGATACTATTAAAGTCTTGTGAATCAGTAACTGTGTTGAGCTTCTGTGGCAGTGGCTATTTTGCTAGCACTGCACATGGCACATGTCTTCCTCATCAGACAAACCTGATTCTGCTCATCAGATGTTTAGTAGACTCCAACGCTTCAAACTGGGTCAGATAAAGAGACATCAAAAATTGTGCAGTGTTGTAAACAGCCAAGCCACTCCACACATACAGAATACACTCTAAATGTGAGTGTAGACATCTTGACGATAAATGCCCTATCATCTCCTCTCAATTGGGTGATTATGTAAAGTTGAACTCCACAGATCTAGAGACTGAGATGTGGTCTGTCCCAAGCAGATTGGGAAACTTAGGCAAACATTTGACCAATGCACACACACATTCCTCATTTTACTCTACACCTTCCCAACCCAAAGCTCTTTACACATGATTACACAGAAGCCCCTTTCACACTGCTCGTCGGACCCGGCAAATTGCCGGAACATTGCCGGGTCGCCTTCTGTGTGAAAGCAACCGAACCCGGGATGAGCGCTGTGTGAACAAAAGCCAAATCTAATGCCGGGTCATAGTGATGACGCACGTTATCGCACGACTCTTTTACCAGCTGTTTTGAAGGAAGATCAACGTTCGCAACAAAACATATGTGCAAACTGTAATGAAGCAGAGATCAGTTAGTTCCTCACTTTCCGTGCTGACGTTGAGATCGTTCGCTTGCTTCAGTTAAAGTATAACGTGCCAAGCGTCGTCGACTCGTACATTACACGTCACACGCTGATGTCACGTGTCGTTACGGGATCTTCAAGGGTTGTGTGTGAAAGCATGCATATATACCGGTCATCACTGGCAGTGTGAAAGTGCAAAATCTAGCGACCCGGGAACAATTGCAGGAACACTTTACCCCTGTATTTGCCGGAATCGCAGTGTGAAAGGGACTAAACATACATTTGAGCCTATACAAATGGACTTAAATTTTCATTGCTTAACTGTCAGATCTTGAAACCATGATGAAATTGTCTTGTGCATGGGTGGCAGATGACCAGACTGAGCATGTTTCTGAGCTCGTGTAGGTCCAGAGAACCCAGGCAGATCTGTTACCACCCCACTGCAACACCAAACAACTGTGAACATTAAAGAATAATTAAACTCTTCTCAAGAATCAATTCAAAATTATCTGGCTGCACCACTTGCTTTAAAAAATTTTTATGGCAGCCCCCTTTTAAAAGTGTTGTACAGTAAAAACATACTGTACAATTGCATTGTTACCATACTTTTGTATGTTTATGTGTTTACATTATTTTATTTTATATTATGTTATTTTTATAAAGCCCAGAGTCAGCTCTTTTAGGGTTAATCAGTGATCTCCTTGTAATGATAAAAACTTCCTACTCATCCGGAAGAAGGAGGCGGGAACCGCAGCACAATCAAACAACACTTTAATTATTCAAAATAAACACAAAACAGCCCACCAGCCCCTCACAGATGACTGATGCGCGGAAATAAAAACAAAACATAAACTAAGATCCCAGGCCTGGTCCTCTCTCGTCCTTCACTATAGTCGCTCCAGTTTTATATCCTTCCATCTCCTACGTGGGACTCGATACTGGCGGTGGGGTGCAGGTGCAGCGCATCTCCAATCACTACACCTGGCCTCACTCCTCGTTCCCACGCCTCTCGGCCCCGCCCCACTCGCCACACTCCTCATGTTTTCTGATTCTAGAGACAATACTAACCTGGTCCACCTAGAACTCAACACATCCTTTGATAAGGTTTGCCACAAACTCTGCATTTCCATACCTAGGCAATAGGCAAAATGTTGTTTCTTTCGGGAAGCACAAATCACCTCCAGTCTTGTGGAGTTCCCCAAGGCTCTGTTTTAAGACCACTACATTTAATTATATATATTATTTGTAATCTATATGCTTTCTCTAGACAAAAAACAAAAAAAAAAATAAAAACACATTCTGCTTGAATAATGCTCTCCATTGGTATGCAGACAACACACAAATGTATATTTGTTCCAAGGTCAGGTCAAATTTATTCTCCCCTCCAGTCTGTATATCCTGTATCCTTGATCTTAGTTGGGAAGTGGGGCTGAGTGTCAACTTCCAAGCCTGGAAAAGCTGAAGCCGTGTAACTACAGACCTCAAATGCCTTGTTGAACATTACTCTCATCTATGCCGTGACATTGTTGGTGCCCTGTTAATGCTCTCCCCTTCTGCTCATCTTATTTGAGCGATAGTGAATCTGTCATTCACAGCTTCATCTCTTCATGTTTGGATTACTGCACTAAACTGCGTCAGAGTTTACAATCTGCCCGTGTTCAAACACACACATCTCTCTTGTCCTCCACAAACCACATGGGCTTACCTTGGAGGGCCAGTGCACTGCATAGTTTAGCTCCAACCCTAATCAAACAAACCTGAGCCTGTTAATCAATGTCTTTGGGACCATTAGAAAATCCTCCAGGGCAAGATTTGAATAGCCCTGCCTTACACGGTTTAGTGCCACGCTATTTGGCCAATTTGATAAACCCCAAATCGCTTGCTCAGCTTCTCAGGTCCTATGGATCCAATGTATTAATGTTTTCCAACTTCATATTGTCTTCGGTAAGTGGCAGGGCTTTCAGTGGTACTGTCTGTAAAATTTTATCTCTACTTACATTCAAATCCTAGTCATTTGCTCAAGGTTATTGACATGTTTATGTCACAATGTGTCACACTGTAAAAAAAAAGTTGCGTCAACATAAAAAAATAGTAATGAGTGAAGCGTTCAGCATCTGCAAACTCAGACAAATTTTAGCACAGGTTATTTTATACTTCTATTATTAGAACGTGATTGGACAATTGAGAAGGTAATAGGTGACGCTAACAATTGAGTCTTCCTGGCAGAACTTATGCTAAAGCTTCCATTTATTTTAAGTTGGGTGGACTTTAGTCCCGTTTGTTAAGTTTACTCAAAAAAGAGCTTGCAATAAGTTGCCTTATTTTTTTAAGTTGGTTGACGCAACTTGTATTTATTTAATTTAATTTTTTTTTTTTTTTACAGTGCATAGATTCTAGTTTGTGCTGTGCATTCACTTGAAGTTTATAAAAGCCACTATAGAAATCAATGAGAGAGTGCAAATGTAATTTATTCATGCCTGGTCTCTGTTATGGTTATGATCTGTTTTGGTTTAGTTTTCTTTGTTTTAGTTCTTCTGCCATGTTTGTTTCAATGGTTTTGGATTTAATTAACACCTGTTTCAGTTCTCCCAATTAATTTTCTGTCACATAAGTCTGTGTTCCTCTATGTTCCTTTGTCCTAAGCTGTCTTAATGATTGAGCCACAAAATCATTTGATTTGTCCCAGAGAAACTGATTCATTCAGGAATGAAGCAAGTGATTTTATTAATAAAACTGAATCACTCGCTCAGCTGATTCGTTCAAAATGTGGATTCATTCTGGAACAAAACAGCACCATTGTTCACAGACTCACAACTCTTCTGCTGTGGATTTATGTTAGTGGTTATTTATACTAAGTGGAAATAATGATAGATTCTATTTACAGTAAGAGCAAATACCAACATATTCTATTAACACTAGGTAAAAATAGTATTTTCTAGGCAATAAGTGGTGTGATTGGTTTACCATCCCAGTTACTTAAAAAATACTCTCGTTCTTTATTAATATTAACATTTAAACATAAAAATAAAAATCTAAACATTAACATATATATGAGATAACATAATTAATGGACAACTATGCTATATCTGGGAAAAGAAATCAGCGTAGTTTGGCGTGAAAAAGAAAAAGAAGAAAGCCCATGATGAAGCCGTGCATCACTTTCAGGTAGCTATGTTCATAATCCTGTGAAACTTTTTTGACTGTTGATGTTATTAATATGTTTTAATGTTGTCAATAATTTCAATTTTTATGATTTCACACATTCAGACTTAAAATTCTAGTGTTCATGACTTAAAATGTATTATATAAAAACAATGATTGGTTAATAAAAAATAATCATATGGTTTTATTGAATAACACTATTAAAATAATGTAATGCAAAATAAACAATTTGCATTATTACAAATGTCTGCAAAGGGCAGCAATGGCCTGGTAATTGTGGTTGTTACACTTACAGTATGATCAAATCCTTGTTTAATATTGACCAAACATTTCATTCAGATAGCCACATAATTTAATTTTTTGTCACCTTTTGCGGTAGAAATGCTACATCCTCTTAAATTTCTTCAACAAAAACATGTGGACATCACAACCCTTACCAAAACAGGAACAAAACAAAACAAAACATAATCATTTCATATTAAATGAGTAAACTTTTCAATATGTATATATAAGGATTTTTACATTTCTGAATGTCTGTAAGTTGTTTATATGCAACAATATTGAACGTTTCAGTGTCTGTGCAAACATAAGTAAATGTTTTTGTGGTAGAATGACACTTTTTGTAAAAATACATATACTCACGAGATCATGTCAAAGCCATACATGCAATAATTCATTTGTCACACCAAAGTGAACTGCAAAAAGTGATAAACACACACTTTCAATAGAGCGTGCTTGTTTTATATCATCTTGTCTTCTCGTGTCAGCAGTGGTTTATGGATGTTTCTTGTCTCTGTAGATGTCATCAAGTCCTGTTTATGGCTTAGCACTGAAGTCCTTGAAACAATCCCAGCATCCTCATGCTTCGCTCACAGTCGCTCTCCATCTCTTTGTGTTTTGCCTTTCATTGTTTTGACGGAATGTGAACATACTGAATGCCAGCTGAAAGAAAGGCTGGCATTGTACAGTTGCGTGCAGTAAGTCAAGAGTGAGTATGCCGTGGAATCTGAACCTCCACACCTGCGCTGACACTCTCTGACAGCTGTGTTCAGCTCAACTGAAGATGCTATCAAACACTACAAGCTTACTACTGACAGTTCGATGAGGAAAACAGAGACTTCAGCAGAAAACACATCTCTTCCTCTGGCCTGTCCACAGCATCGCCACCACGGGGGCCTCAGGGGCCGGCTCAGCCACCTAATCACTGTGCCCCCTGTGCAAAAGGTTTTTATTTCAGTTCTCTCTTAGCGAAAATATTTTTTTGGTCAGGTTCCTGAGCGAAACAAGAATGGGTTTGTTTTTTTTATAGAATTGTGACCATCTTTGGTAATGTTCTTAAATCTTCAAACTGCTAATATTTTGCACTTTGCCATTTTGAATGATGTCTTTACTCTATAATCAAAATGGTGAAGGTTTTTATGAGAATAATAATTTATTACATGTATATAGTGCTTTTCTGGGTACTCAAAGCACTTTACATGAAAGAGGGGAATCTCCTCGTCCACCAGCAGTGTGCAGCATCCATCAACACCAGCTAACTGATGGAGAGGAGACAGAGTGATGAAGACAAACAGTGTATGGGGAGGATTAGCAGGCCATGATCCTCAGAGGCACATGGGGAAGTTTGGCCAGGATGCCGAGGTCACATCTCTACTCTTTTTGAAGAAATCCCATCCTGGGATTTTTAATGACCACAGGACCTTGGTTTAATGTCTCATTCGTAGGATGGCTTTCTATGTTTCAGCTGTTTGATATATTTATTTATATTATAAACTGTGCACACACACAGTACAAACCATAGAAACAGATAATTTTAACAGCAAAACAACACAAAACTTTAAACTTGCACTGAATATCCGTATTAGCACAACAACACGGGTATGATGCTGGACAGTGATTATAAGCTGTGATTCACCATCAGAAGCAATGAAACACAAGCAAAAATGAAGCAGTCTATGAGAAGCAGGGACAACGTTTTTTTGTGGCCTAGTTACTAGTCTTTCTAAGTGAGCACCAACCTGTGTCTTCTCCATAAGATTAGCAAATGTGTTGATCATATTATTATGGTCCAACATCTCTCGATTGCCATAACTGCCAGTTGATGGAGCTCTACTGATAGAGAAACTGTAAGTTCATCTGCTTCAAAAACAGTACCATTATTACCTCAATGCTGAGAGATGTCATGTAGCTTTCAGATGCAAAACTATTTTATTCATTTAGGCAGCTCTGAGAAAGAAAGTGTGCTTTTCACTGAAAGTAAAATAATTTTATGTGGAAGTGGTTCAATTCAAATGGTGTTTATAATTTTGGTACATTACGCTGTAGACAGGCCACAATATTATTTCTGAATGCTGCCTAAAATGTGACTTACAGCCGACGTGAATTATTAGTTATACAGTTATATTTTACAGAGCTGTCAACAATGGAAACTCCAACATCATGCAATCAGGTGATGAACACCCTATTCATATATAAAACTAGGCTATCTGTTATTAAAGTTTATATAAAAAATATATTTATTTACAAGTTTCGTGTTTGTTTTTCCCCGTTTTATTTGCTCAGTGTTCAGAAATCCATTCAATAACCCCCATCAAGAGGACACAGCCCCCCTAATAATTGTGCATGCCCCGTCTCTTTGTGCGCTCTGGCTCCTACTGACAGGAAGAGAAGCTGAAGCTTGAGCTCACTGACTCTGAGGAGAACAGCACACAGTGACCGTGATGTGTCCATTAGACTGGATATATATATAAGCACATCTCATAGCACATCTCTTCCCTGGTGATGTGTGGGACAGGAATGCAGAAACCTACCAATCACATCACATCACAGCAAACAACAACCATCCAACCATGCAATCATTTCCCCACGGACAAAATCAAGTCTCGCCCTTCATTTCTTCTAGTTCAAGAATGCATTTCACTGCGATGTACGTCACAATAAGAAAATAAAAGATTTTAAACTCTCGCTGGAGTATCAGCGCTGGAGTGTTTCTCTCTGTGTGTCTGAGACAGCAGGTGGATGTGGTGCTTCCAGGATCATCTAGAGCAGAGACCAGACTAGACCAGCTCTCAGGGGCTGTACATGTTCAGCCTGCTGCTGGAGTGAACATGACTGCGTTTGTGAACGCCGCTCAGAGATGGAGAGTACATGCCTCTTACACACCCAACTATTCTCATCCAGGGGTCATAGCAAGGAAAATCAGACTGTTCATTGTTCTGCTGTACAGAAGTACTGTATGAGAGAGCTCAAAACTCTAAAGTCCTACAGGAAATTCCTAGAAATCGTTCTTTAAGTATCCAGGATTCACCACTAATTCTGCCACTGTACATGCGACCACACACATATACTCCACACATTTCAGAAATGGGCTGTATGGCTCCACAAATGACAAATATCACACATTTCTATAAACTGTATTCATCAGTTGAATGTGATGGGCTGTAAAAGATGAAGAACAGAAAACAAACAAACAGCAACAACGTAAGACTGAGACCTTGATTTGTGCTACAGCTCAACACTAGACAACTGTTCAAACGCTGGGGTTCAGTGAGATCTTTGTCACAGAAATTACTTTTATTCAAGGGTGCATTAAATTGATCAAACGTGACAGTTTATAATGTTGCAAAATATTTATATTTCAAATAAATGCTGTTCTTCTGAACTTTCTGTTCATCTGTGAATCCTGAAATATAAAATGTATTGTAGTTTCCACAGAAATATTGAGCAGCACAACTGTGTTAAACACTGATAATAATCAGAAATGTTTCTTGAGCAGTAAATCATCATATTAGACTGATTTCTGAAGATCATGTGACACTGAAGACTGGAGGAATGATGCTGAAAATACAGCGGAGCATCACAGAAATCACAGCAATAGACAGCTATTTTAAAATGTAAAATAAATGCAGCCTTGGTGAGCTTCCAGAAACATTAAAACATCTTCTCAACACCAACCCTTGAACACGAGTGCAGAACCCCAGCACTGATCTCAAACAGCGCTCCTGTTTTCTCTAAGACATGTGAAGGTGTACGGTGTAGTATTAGCTGAGAGAAGCTTCTTCTGGAGAGTGTGTGCTGCTAGTCTATTGAGCCTCACACACTGATGATACGGTAACCAGGCAACCCTGCTAGAAAACCACATGTGTCATCACAGCGCTGGTTTCCTAGGAAACAGGTGACCGAGACAGCGCTGAGTGTGAGGGACGCCTCTGAAGCCGAGGTCAGAGAGAACGCTGACCTGTCCAGTGACGACTCTGATGACGTCCATCACGTCTCTGACCGCACACACACTCATCACAGGCTCACAGTGAGGCTGCAGAATATTTCCAGACACTGATGTTATAAGGGTGCAGAAATCAGCCATGTGACAGGAAACAGCAGGAGCATGAACAGAGTGCTCTGCTAAAAGTGGGTTTAGTTTTATTTGAAACAGAAGAGCACGAGTCTGGTGATGTTCAATGGTGCTGTCTTAGTTCTTCAGTTAGTCGTGACTAGCATCAAAAACTAACCGACTGATTAAGTGAGAAATCATCTTGTATGAGACACACACCTCTGCCCCGATCTGGTGCCAGTCCCAGTCAAAGAATCACTAATAATCCTGACGGTCACTTCAGACCAAACACAAATAACCACAGATGCCCTAGCCTGCATTTATTACACAGTCATATTCTGAATAGTGTATTGATTTATTGATTTATTTGTAAAGTCCTGTTTGCCCTGTTTACAGCGGCTGGCTGTGGGGCTCTACTGTCACACACACACACACACACACACATGTAATTCACAGTTTAATAATCACAGGTGTGTTTCTGGAAGCTGACGTGTGTCAGGGGAAAGAAAAAATGTCTTCAGATGTTCTTCTGTGCAGCCAAGTGTGCATCACATCTAGACAACATCAGACACACACTGAGTGTGTGAGAAAGACAGACAGATGAAGAGCAGACGATGGAGAGAGGAGGACAAATCTGGAGACTCCTTCATCCATAAAGCCTGACATTATAGTAATGAACCTTGGTCATTAACGTTTTAATGAAGGTTTAGTTGTTAGAAGCCTCTCATACGGCGGGTGATCTAACAAACTATAATACTTTTTTATTCAATTTAAGTATATTCATTGAAAGTACTAATGCATATTCTACATCTTCATATGATACTTTGACAGAGGAACAGATTTAACTGAAATCATTCCACTCCAGAACGGTCACATTGAAGTGTCACACCATGTTTGACATCACTGACTGTGTTTTTGCATGTGGTAAGTGAACACCAATGCTTTGACACTGAAGCGAGCGTTGTGGCAGAGCTGGTGTGTTTAGACTTTTTAAGATCCTGACAGACAGAACTAATAGCATGAGAAGAAATAACAGCACATGGGAAAGATCACATGACAGAAGCTCCATCTCTGTGTGAACTGGATCAATATATGTACATATCAGATGTGTGTCCCAGGTCAGTCTAGTTCACTCCAGCCAGACTGTTAGTCAGTCATAGATTGAATGTTGTGTGCTGAGTGTTAAAAATAGCATGAGGAGTCTCTGGGCATGTTGGGGGTCTCAGTCACATCTGTTGCTATATGAGCTCCTGCATACTTCAGCAAGAATGTGAGCTGTGCCCCAGAGAGATCATCAACGAGACATCAGAGATTCACACACAACAACACTTCAGCATCTTATTTACCTCTCTAATGTTTTAAAATGCATTTAATCTGTTGATCGACTTGTTTTCTTTCAGTTAGCACAGGTTTCGACTGATTGTAGGCCTCACTGATCTAAACTCCAGAATGAATCAGTCACTACACTGAGAGCCTGAGTGAAAATGATCTCTCTGGAATAATGTGCACCGAAGAACCATTCACAATAAGACATGAAAAACTGAGCTCAATTTTGATTTCGTGTTGCCTTTATCCTAAAGACAGGATTTTGAGTTGAAGCAGGCTGATATTGTTGGGAGGTTTGTATTACTGGATCAGGGGAACTGTGTCTTTTGGGAACTCCTGCTGACCGCATGAGACAGATGGAGTGGTATACACTACTTACATCATCCACACTAGAGATCAGATGTGCTGCAGTCGTCAGGAGAGATGCCGTGCCCTGAGAGAGAGGGATGAGATGAATAAGAGAAGAATGATGCGTGTGTCCCCTGAGCTGCATGCGTTCGCTTCTCCAGCTCCTGTTAAGAAATGAATCAATATTGTACACCGTTGACAGCAGTGCTGCCCACCTATCAAACCATAGTCACAGAACTCACTAAACCACAATAAACCACCATACTCAAATCCTCATGATCACAATTTACAGATGCTAATGGCTAAAGACAAGCTAATAAAGACTAACTCTGCGTCAGGACAGAACTCGACTAACAGCACAGCTGAGAACTGTGTTTTCACATTTATATTTCACATGGACATATATACACTCACTGGCCACTTTATTAGGTACACCTTGCTAATACTGGGCTGGACCCCTTTTTGCCTTCAAAACTGCCTTAATTCTTTGTGGCACAGATTCAACAAGGTGTTGGAAACATTCCTCTGAGATTTTGGTCCATGATTTTAAAAATGCAGATTTTGACATGATAGCATCACACGGTTGCTGCAGATTTGTCGGCTGCACATCGATGACGCAAATGTCCCGTTCTACCACAACCTAAAGCTGCTCTATTGGTTTGAGATCTAGTGACTGTGGAGGCCATTTGAGTAAAGTAAGCTCATTGTCATGTTCAAGAAACCAGTCTGAGATGATTTGAGCTTTGTGACATGGTGCTGGAAGTAGCCATCAGAGGATGAAGGGATGGACATGGTCCGCAACAATAGTCAGGTAGGCCGTGGTGTTTAACCAATGTTGAACTGGTACTAAGGTTCCCAATATCCCCAACACCATTACACCACCAGCAGCAGCCTGAACCGTTCAGACAAGGCAGGATGGATCCACTGTAAACCTAGCATTCATAGGGTCTCTGCACTTAGCATATGCACCTGATAATACCATGGATCATTTATGTTCATTATGCCAAATTCTGACCCTACCATCTGAATGACGCAGCAGAAATTGAATCCGGTGTGGTCTTCTACTGCTGTAATCCCCATCTGCATCAGGGTTCGATGTGTAGTGCATTCATAGATGGTATTCTGCCAAGCTTGGTTGTAATGAGTGGTTATTTGAGTTACTTTTGCCTTTCTATCATCTCTAACCAGTCTGCCCATTTTCCTCTGACATCAACAAGGCATTTTCATCCACATGACCGCCGCTCACTGCATATTCTCTGTGAACCCTAGAGATGATTGAGCATGAAAATCCCAGTAGATCAGCAGTTTTTGAGATACTCAGCCCAGCCGTCTGGCACCAACAACCACTCCACGCTCAAAGTCACTGAAATCCCCTTTCTTCCCCATTCTGATGCTCGGGTTGAACTGAAGCAAGTCATCTTCACCACATCTACAGTAGATGACTAAATGCACCGAGTTGCTGCCATGAAATTGGCTAATTTTTGTTACCAAGCAATTGAACAGGTGTACCTAATAAAGTGGCCGGTGAGTGTACATATACTTATATATATATATATATATATATAAATATATATATATAAATATATATATATATATATATATATATATATATATATATAGTATTGTTCAAAATAATAGCAGTACAATGTGACTAACCAGAATAATCAAGGTTTTTCGTATATTTTTTTATTGCTACGTGGCAAACAAGTTAACAGTAGGTTCAGTAGATTCTCAGAAAACAAATGAGACCCAGCATTCATGATATGCACGCTCTTAAGGCTGTGCAATTGGGCAATTAGTTGAATTAGTTGAAAGGGGTGTGTTCAAAAAAATAGCAGTGTGGCATTCAATCACTGAGGTCATCAATTTTGTGAAGAAACAGGTGTGAATCAGGTGGCCCCTATTTAAGGATGAAGCCAACACTTGTTGAACATGCATTTGAAAGCTGAGGAAAATGGGTCGTTCAAGACATTGTTCAGAAGAACAGCGTACTTTGATTAAAAAGTTGATTAGAGAGGGGAAAACCTATAAAGAGGTGCAAAAAATGATAGGCTGTTCAGCTAAAATGATCTCCAATGCCTTAAAATGGAGAGCAAAACCAGAGAGACGTGGAAGAAAACGGAAGACAACCATCAAAATGGATAGAAGAATAACCAGAATGGCAAAGGCTCAGCCAATGATCACCTCCAGGATGATCAAAGACAGTCTGGAGTTACCTGTAAGTACTGTGACAGTTAGAAGACGTCTGTGTGAAGCTAATCTATTTTCAAGAATCCCCCGCAAAGTCCCTCTGTTAAAAAAAAGGCATGTGCAGAAGAGGTTACAATTTGCCAAAGAACACATCAACTGGCCTAAAGAGAAATGGAGGAACATTTTGTGGACTGATGAGAGTAAAATTGTTCTTTTTGGGTCCAAGGGCCACAGGCAGTTTGTGAGACGACCCCCAAACTCTGAATTCAAGCCACAGTACACAGTGAAGCATGGAGGTGCAAGCATCATGATATGGGCATGTTTCTCCTACTATGGTGTTGGGCCTATTTATCGCATACCAGGGATCATGGATCAGTTTGCATATGTTAAAATACTTGAAGAGGTCATGTTGCCCTATGCTGAAGAGGACATGCCCTTGAAATGGTTGTTTCAACAAGACAATGACCTAAAACACACTAGTAAACGGGCAAAGTCTTGGTTCCAAACCAACAAAATTAATGTTATGGAGTGGCCAGCCCAATCTCCAGACCTTAATCCAATTGAGAACTTGTGGGGTGATATCAAAAATGCTGTTTCTGAAGCAAAACCAAGAAATGTGAATGAATTGTGGAATGTTGTTAAAGAATCATGGAGTGGAATAACAGCTGAGAGGTGCCACAAGTTGGTTGACTCCATGCCACACAGATGTCAAGCAGTTTTAAAAAACTGTGGTCATACAACTAAATATTAGTTTAGTGATTCACAGGATTGCTAAATCCCAGAAGAAAAAAATGTTTGTACAAAATAGTTTTGAGTTTGTACAGTCAAAGGTAGACACTGCTATTTTTTTGAACACACCCCTTTCAACTAATTGCCCAATTGCACAGCCTTAAGAGCGTGCATATCATGAATGCTGGGTCTTGTTTGTTTTCTGACAATCTACTGAACCTACTGGCAACTTGTTTGCCACGTAGCAATAAAAAATATACTAAAAACCTTGATTATTCTGGTTAGTCACATTGTACTGCTATTATTTTGAACAATACTGTATATAATCTGAAATAATGCATATACCATTGATTAACAACACAATTAACAACCAATTAGCAAAAAAAGTGTATGAAGTTCCTAATTCCAGATCCCAACTGCTGTAATGTAGAGCATTTGTGATGTTCTCACGTCGTCATTAATCTGAGCTTCACTAAATACAGCGGTACAGCCATCTGCAAACAGTGCTTTACAAGGAGTATTATGTGAAACCCTGAGATGTAGCTCTGCTGTAGTGTCCTGGAGTCTGTCAATCAGACACAGTTCTCCTGATACTCCTCCTAACCTTGACACTCACGCTGATCTGGAGGTCCGGTGAACCATTTCTGTCCCCAGGGCTGAGATCTGGATGAATAATATCAGCACAACATTATCTGCCAGGCCAGACACCATACAGAGGGAGCAGTGCATGCTGGGAAAGAGGAGCGCTGAGACTGAATCTGTTCTCTATAAAAGCGTGAAAGAGCCGGCTCAGATGACTGGGTTACAGTAGTTATGCAGAATGAGCTGCACAAATGGGGCTATACAGCCTGAAATCAATGCAGCAGAGACGTAATAGAGCAGTGTGTGTGCCTTATGTATCAGAACACACTGCATTAGCCAAGGCATCCTTCAGACAGAAATTAGGACAATTTCTGAAATCGATGCAAGTTCGGGCCCTCTGGCAATGGCCAACCTCAAGTCCACGGCCCCCCTCAGTTACAATCATGTTTGAGTGCCCTTTAGTTTCTCTTTCTCTGTCAATGAACAACATTTAAACACAAAGAGCAGACAGACCTCTAAAACCTCCAAAAGAAAAAGAAACCAGTGCAAAAAATTTAAAAATAAAAAATAAGGCCGTTAAAAACTAAAGTAAAACGTTGTAACTCCGTATTTGTTCAGAGCAGTGCAGAGCATTCTGGAGCTGTGAAAAGCCTTGGTGCATTGATCTGTTGTTCACGGTGTGTCTGCTCATTGATTATTGATCTCAGAACTGCTTCAGATTCTTCCCATGAAGCTTCATGAATAAAGAGACCAGGACATGAAAGGAATTGATTAAAGCACAGAAGTGAATGAAGACACATCCCAGATGTGAATGTCACTCTAGATGGCTATAGAAAGCACCGCTTCAGCAGGGCCTTCACTAGGCTTCATGATCAGATGAGAACGAGGTGTGTGTCCTGCCGCTGACACAGAACCATGATTCACACTTCTCAGCAAAGAAGCAGCTTGTCAGGCGCTGGAAGATAAAGATGTGGGTGGGTCCTCCCCCAGAAAACATTTACTGGAGTAGAGCCGAGCAAAAACAGATCACTGTTAGCACTAGAACAACATAGTGCTACAACAAAGACTACCAGATGCCTTTAAAAGCAAAGGGGCGAACAAATGATGAACGTTCAGTTAAATAGCAGCTTGTTTGGTGACGGTGTGTGAGCAGCAGAGATGCTAAGATGTACTACAGTGCTGAGATAGTTTTTAAGGTAGAGCAGAAAATGAGTGCTTGATGAAGTGAAATATTTACCTACAGATCCACACTGAATCTGCAGCTTGTGACTCTGTATTTATATGTATAAATTAGCACACACATGTATCTCTCTCTCTCTCTCTCTCTCTCTCTCTCTCTCTCTCTCTCTCTCTCTCTATATATATATATATATATATATATATATATATATATATTCACAATTAACTTAGGTCGGCAAGGCACAAGGAAATGAGTTCTTTAATATCACCAATCACAAGGGGAACACAGGACACACAGGAACGCATGGAAAGACATTTAGAACCGGCCAACACTGACTAGGGCTTTTAAACACAGAATAATTGAACTAGACACATCTGGAATCAAATTAACACAATCAACAGAGACAGAAACTGGGTCACAGGCAGCAAAAACACACACAGACAGGTCCATAACCCTGACACACACACACACACACACACACACACACACACAATATATATATATATACATATGAACAGAGCAAGACACATGCAACACTCATTAAAAAAAACCTTCAGTAGTCTTGTGCTTTAGTAAAAATGTTCTGTTCTTCAGGTTACACTGCCAGAACTGCCACATCATGTACTGAATAACAACTATAATGCTAACACAACCTACAGTGTGGCCATGAGACAGACAGACAAAGGAGGCACCTGTGCACTTACATTACACATGATTCAGCACACGTGACACCAGAAAAAAAAACAGCCCAAAAACTGACTTTAACCAGGCTCACATGGGGACAGTTCTCCCTCATGTCCATCAGTATGTGGATTTTGCCACCAGCTTTTAAGGCCCTCCCCCGCCCTCACATTGGCTCCTCTGACCATCTCTCTGTGATGTCACTTCCTGTATAGAACCCTATGCTTATTTGGAAAAACCCATCCATGAAGCAGGTGAAGGTCTGGCCTGAGGGCACCATGTCAGCATTGCAGGATTATTTTGACCATACTGACTGGGATATGTTCAACTGTTAATCATCATGTTAATGTGGAAGAATATGCTGTGTCTGCGTATATTCAGAAGTGCACGGAGATGTAGGTGTCACCGAGAACATCATTATACCAGCAAATCAGAAGCCCTGGATGACTGGCGAGGTACATGCAATGCTAAAGACACAAAATTCTGCATGTAAAGCTGGTCGTGCTCAGAACAGCAAGAGCCCACTTGAATCGGACCATTAGGGCAGTAAAACAGGCCTATTCAGGGTTTCTTCTCTGATCCTACAAACACCACGCACATGAGGCAGACTACACTCAGGCTCCACCACCCTGCGAGACAATATAGAATCTCTTAATGAACTTAAAACATATTTTAGATGGTTTGAGGCACTGAATAACACTCCTTCAAGAAAAAGTGTTCCTCATTCAGATGAGTCCCACTCCCACCACAGCTGATGCCCGGAGGACCCTAACAAAAGTCAACACCCAGAAGACAGCGGGTCCTGATAATATCCCAGGACAAGGGCTGAAAGAAGTGCTGACCGGCTGGCTCCTGTCCTTACAGACATGTTTAACATCTCATTGGATCAGGCTGTCATTCCATCATGTTTTAAGACTGCTATTATAATACCAGTGCCCACCAAATCCACAGTAACATGCCTCAATGATTATCGTCCGGTTGCACTCACACCTATAATGAAGAAGTGCTTCGAGAGACTGGTGAAGGACCACATCATTTCAAGACTCCCTCCTATGTCTGATCCTTTCCAGTTTGCCTTCCGACCCAACCGCTCCACAGAGGACGCTATTATCCTCTGTTCTCCATCTGAGCCTGAGCTTTGTGGACTGGTGCAATACAAATAACTTTCTCCTGAATGTCGAATAAACTAAGGAGATTAAAGCAGTACAGGCACACACCACTCATCTCCAATGACACTGCGGTGGAAGTAGTCAATAGTATCAAGTTTTTGGGGATGGAGAGCACAGATAGCTTGACATGGTCTGTTAATTCCACCTCTCTAGTGAAGAGAGCACATCAGTGTCTTTTTTGTTTTAGATGCTGCTAATTATTATGTGCATTATTTAATATTTATATGCTGCTGTCATTCCTTTTAGGCTTATATTCTTTTAAATGAACACTGCTGCAATTTTTATTATATCGATATTTTTATACTGATTTTGTGGTATGTGTTTAGTTTAGTGCAATATTTATGGGCCAGGAATGACATTTTGTTCATATGTGCATTCTGTATGTACAGTTAAATGATAAAAACTACTTACCTTACCTAACATAATAAGCAACTCATTAAGAGACCCTAAAATAAGTTTTGTTAAATGTTACCATTAAATGTTTTAATTGACTCACAGAGGGGGACATTAGGGGAATGTTCTCTTAATGTGCAACCTAAATGTTCTCAATTAAACACAAATGTATAGTTTATAAACACCACATATATTCTCTGATCTCAGAAAGTCGATTCAAGACTCTAACTCTGTGACACCTCAGATAGCTCAATCAATCTGCAGCCAAACTTCATCAAGAGAGTAGTGTGTGTCTTCAGTCAGACACTCATAGACACAACACTGCGTTCATCAAACCCCTGATACAACAATGTCAGCACAGCTATTAAATATCGATCTGTGTCTGGAGCGTATATATATATGTTCACACTCTCAGCCTACAGCCAGGAATAGACAGACGTCTGCTGTCTGAGTTACACTCGCTTCCATCATCCTCACATCAAAGGGATGACAAACTCTTCATTCTCAGACACAAACTACCTGCAGAGGTTACAAGTTTAGGAAGCCACAGAGAGGTCAGACACTAAGATTCGGAAATGCAATAGTTCTCACAACTCCTGCTTCACAAGAAAGGCATTAAATTATATTTCAAAGAGAAGTAATTGCATAAATCTAACAAACAACTGACATTTGCCAGTGTGGTAAGTCTTACTAGTTTTATGTCAGTCCTTTACTCATATAAGCATTTGTATAAGTATACTCTGTAACATTTCTGTACAAGCAGGAATTAATATAAGTAACTGAACAAAATATGAGCTTATTTCTGTTGCATATTTGTGTTTTAGTCCATATCTTTTGCTTTGAGCTCATTTATATGCTCATTTACATATAAATGTCCACAAAATATCACTAACAGAAATAAGAATGTAAATTTACAGTCATTCGGAAACGTAAAGAAAATGTAGAATCAATTCACGAATGCAAATATGAGACTAAAAAATTAAAAGAGTATTTATTTCTTTGTTTAATAGCCAAGTGAGCCCAGAATAACTCTTCCATCTTTATTTCAAAGGTTATGATTGTGATTCAGCTGCTTTGAGAATCAGAAGTCTTTGTATTGAGAGAGTATGCTGGTTTATTATTTTCTGTTGACACTCGATCACTCATATAAAATAATCCAGATTCATCAGAGCACAGCGATTCTAAAAACACATTTCACCAACCTCCAGAGAAATAGAAAAGTTAACACTTTAGGACAGGGAACACTTATTCACAATTAACTATGACATTTCCCTCAATAAATTCCTAATTTGCTGCTTATTAATAATAGTAAGGTAATTGTTAAATTTAGGTATTGGGTATGATTAGGGATGTAGACTAAGGTCAGGTAGAATAAGGCATTAATAAATGCTTAATTAGTACTAATAAATGTCTAATATTCTAGTAATATGCATGCTAATATTTTAAGAGACCCTAAAATGAAGTGTTACTATAGAAAAACATCCCTGTCTCTGGTCAGCTGAGGTTCTGCTGTAATACAGCTGCTTTATGTTCACATACATCTTCTTCTCTACTTTTCTTGCCTTCTCTCTAGGGAACATACCCTGCAGGCAACTTTGACACCTGAACCTGACTGAGCGCTTCCTCAGTGGAACATTTCTTTCTTAAACTCAAGAAAAAAAAACAGTTTTCTGTTTGCTCTGTTTGCTCACAGGAGCTGTCAGATCAGATACCTTTAAAACTGCTTTATGACTATTTCTATTTCTTTTGATTGCTGGTATACTTGTTTAGTAAGAAATATTGTCACATTTTAGTTTGGGGTCCAATTCTCACCATTAACTTATTATTTACTAGGACTTTTACTTCAGTAAACTCCAAATTTTCGGCTTATTAATAGTTAGTTAGTTAGTTGTTTAGTTTATTAATGGGGTTTAGAAAATGGTCAAGCAGTAAAAGACATTAATATGTGCTTTATTAGTACTAATTACAATTAATGAATTACAAATACTCATGTTGCTGTAACTACCGGTAAGTAGTTTTATCAGATATTGTTATGCGGTAAGAACGATGGTAGACCAGGACGGGGTGCAATTTACAGTCTTTAATAAAGCAAATTGTCTTCACTGAATAATAGAACAAAAATCACGGCCTTCTTTCAGAGCCAAAAAAACAGGAGTAGCCACACGACTGGGTCTAAGACAAAAACTACATAAATCTCCTCGAGGGCAGAGGCAGGGACCCCGAGATGCAGACAGCCAGTCCAAAAACAGAGAAGAGAGCCGGCGGTGTAAATAGCCAAGGGCAGGCGCTGCACAGGCACAGCCGGGTAATACACAGTCCAATGACAATATAACTCACAGTTGCAGTAATGATTTATCAATCCACAGACAAGAAAGGACAGGACTCGGACTAGGAAACAGACATGTCTCACGAGAGGTCATTGAATAATCCGACAATAAGACAGGGCTAGAAAGAGGGAATAAGAAGCAGAGACAATCAAGGGCAAAATAAGGGACAGGTGAGGAGAAGGGAACGAAAGGGGAAACAGTTGAAAGTGATAATGAGTGGAGGAGTGGATGTGTGTGCGTGATATGTGAGTATGTGACCACAAGAGGGAGACAGAAAAGGAGAAGAAGCCAGGATCATGACAGTACCCCTCTCTCAACGAGTGCCTCCTGGCGCTCCTGAGGACAACTGGCAGGTCCAGAGGAAATCATCGATGAGTGAAGGATCCAGGACGTCCCGGGAGGGAACCCAGCTTCTCTCCTCAGGACCATGCCCCTCCCAGTCGACCAGATATTGGCGACCGCGTCCCCGACGGCGCATGTCGAGAATGCGGCGAACCCTGTAGATAGGGGTATCATCGACAAGACTAGGGATGAGGACCAGGTGAGATGGGGGACGGATGACTGGTTTAATGCAAGAGACGTGAAACACGGGATGGACCCGGCGTAAATTAGGCGGAAGGTGAAGCTTTACTGTGACAGGATTAATGACTTTAACAATGCGAAATGATCCAACAAAGCGGGGAGACAATTTACGTGACTCGGACTGGAGAGGTAAATTTGAAGTGGATAACCACACTCTTTGGCCGCAGACATAGCGAGTACTCTTAATTCTGCGCCTATTGGCCGTAACTGTCATGCGTCTTCTAGCTCGACAGAGAGCAGATCGCACTCTCCTCCAGGTGCGTTTACAACGGCTAATAAAAGCTTGCACTGATGGAACATAAGACTCAGCGTCTTGGGACGCAAATATCTGAGGCTGATAACTGAGACAGCAATGAAAGGGTGAAAGGCCAGTAGCAGAGGAGGGGAGCGAATTATGGGCGTATTCAGCCCAGGAAAGCTGCTGTGACCATGATGCGGGATTCTGATGGGTGAGACTGCGGAGCATACGGGCGACAATTTGATTAGTCTGTTCGGCCTGACCGTTCGTCTGGGGATGAAACCCGGACGAAAGGCTAACCGATGCCCCAATAAGACGACAAAACTCTTTCCAAAATTGAGAGGAGAATTGGGGGCCCCTATCAGACACAACATCAGTGGGTAAACCATGTAGTTTAAAAACATGATCAACCATGATCTGGGCGGTCTCCTTGGCAGAGGGGAGTTTAGCGAGTGGAATAAAATGGGCCGACTTAGAAAAACGATCTACCACGGTCAGAATAATGGTGTTACCTTCTGAAAGAGGAATCCCGGTGATAAAGTCGAGAGCTAAGTGGTACCACGGTCGTGTTGGAACCGGTAACGGACGAAGTAGACTGGCGGAGGGGAATTGTCAGCCTTAGTCTGCGCGCATGTTTCGCAGGAGGCAATAAATCGTCTTACATCTCATTCTAAAGACGGCCACCAAAAGCGCTGACGGATAAAAGCGATGGTGCCCCGGACGCCACGATGGGCTGTCAATTTAAAAGTGTGTCCCCATTGAAGGACCGCTCGATGCGCTGATACAGGGACGAAAAGGAGCCCCTTAGGGCAGTTGCGCGGGACTCTGACACGAGAAAGGGAACGCTTAACCAGCTTCTCTATTCCCCAGACGGTCGTGCCAACAACATGACCTGGGGGAATAATCTCCTCAGGATGATTCCTCAAGATGCAGAGGAGTCAAAAAGATGAGATAGCGCATCAGGCTTGACGTTCTTGGTACCCGGATGATACGAGATGGTGAAATCGAAACGGGTAAAGAATAAAGCCCAACGGGCCTGACGAGCGTTTAGTCTCTTGGCTTTGTGGATATATTCTAGGTTTCGGTGATCTGTCCAGACGATAAAAGGAACGGGAGCTCCTTCTAGCCACTGTCGCCGTTCGCCTAGCGCCAGACGGATGTTGAGCAGTTTGCGGTTGCCCACGTCGTAATTGCGCTCAGCAGGAGAAAGACGGTGAGAGAAAAAAGCGCAGGGGTGTATTTTTCCGTCAGCGGTGGAGCGCTGGGAAAGCACAGCCCCGACCCCTACTTCAGAGGCATCGACATCGACTATAAATTGTTTAGTGAAGTCCGGAGTAAGAAGGATAGGCGCGGTAGTAAAAAGAGACTTTAGAACATCGAATGCAGTCTGTGCAGAATCTGACCATCTAAACTGGGACTTGACTGAGGTCAAAGCTGTAAGGGGTGCGGCTATTTGACTGAAAGTTCATATAAAACGATGATAAAAATTAGCAAACCCGAGAAAACGTTGTAGCGTGAGACAGGAGTCAGGCACGGGCCAATCGGTAACCGCCTGGACCTTAGCTGGGTCCATACTAATCCCCTCTGCCAAGATGACCGAACCCAGAAACGTAACTGAGGAGGCGTGGAAAGAATATTTCTCGGCTTTTACATAAAGTCGATTCTCTAGTAGACGCTGAAGAACACGACGAACATGTTGGACGTGCACCTGGAGTGATGGCGAAAAGATCAGAATATCATCAAGGTAGACGAACACGTTGAGCATGTCCCGTAGGACGTCATTGACTAAGGCTTGAAAAACCGCGGGGGCGTTTACCAATCTGAACGGAAGAACCCGGTATTCAAAGTGACCTAGGGGCGTGTTAAACGTGGTCTTCCATTCATCCCCTTCCTTTTTTACGCACTAAGTGATAGGCGTTACGTAAGTCGAGCTTTGTGAAAATCTTAGCTCCCTGCAAGACTTCGAAGGCAGATGACATCAGTGGTAATGGATAACGATTCTTGACAGTGATATCATTTAAACCCCGATAGTCTATGCAGGGACGGAGGGAGCCATCCTTCTTTTTAACAAAGAAGAAACCGGCACCCACTGGAGACGAGGAAGGAACGATGGTGCCTGCATTGAGCGAGTCAGAGAGGAATTTCTCGAGCGCCTCCCTCTTGGGGGCGGATAATGAATATAGTCTACCTCGAGGGGGCGTTGTACCTGGGAGAAGATCTATACTGCAGTCATACGGGCGATGAGGGGGGAGAGAAGTGGCCCGGGAACGACTGAAGACCTCCCGCAAATCGTGATACTCCTCCGGAACCCCAGACAAATCACCTGGCTCCTCCTGAAAAACAGTTACGGGTGAGACAGGGGGCACAACAGAAGACAGACAATCGACATGACAAGACAATTTCCAAGAAAGAATAGTGCCTTCCGCCCAGTTAATCTGGAGGTTATGGAGAACTAACCACGGGTGGCCTAGAACCACAGTAGTAAAAGGGGAATGAAAAATAAAAAAGGAAAAAGTCTCTCTATGATTTCCTGAAACAGTAAGAGTCAATGGTGAAGTCTTTCTCTGCACCCTAGGAAGGGGGCTACCATTTAGGGCGAACAGGGTGGTGGAGTCTTGTAAATATAAGAGGGGAATACCTTGTTTTAAAGCCCAAGTCTCATCAACAAAGTTCCCCTCCGACCCTGAATCAAGCAAAGCTGAGCAGGAAACAGACGATCCCAACCAGCGGAGATGCACGGGAAGGGAAGTGCAGGACTTAGATGGAGAGACCCATGATGTAGCGCTCGCCAGCAACCCTCCGCCTACTGACGAGTGCTGGCTTTTACTGGGCACCTGGAGACAAATGGATCAGAGGCAGCACAGTACATGCATAGGCGATCCATAATCCTGCGTTGGCGTTCCCGTGTTGAAATGTGAAGCCCCCCTAGCTGCATCGGCTCGGGATCAGCAGCAGAGGGCAGTGGCGGCGGGTCGCTGTGGAAGAGGGAAGTAACAAAGCCTCCAACCCGCGAGCCCTTCTTTGCCTCTCGAAGCGTCTTTCGATGCGAAGAGCCAGCTCGACAAGGGAGTCGAAATTGTCAGGAACCTCTTAGACAAAGACCATATCCTTAATCTCAGAGTTCAGGCCCTCAAGAAAGCGGGAGATTAGTGCCGGACCGTTCCATCCACTCGTAGTGGCCAGGGTACGAAACTCAATTGAAAAATCTGTGACTGACCTCTTCTCTTGGCGCAAGGTGGATAGGAGGCGGGAAGCTTCATCACCATGTGCCGACCGGTCAAATACTCGGATCATCTCCTCCTTGAACAGGGAAAACTTAAAGATGCAGTCTACCTCTACCTCCCAGTTCACTGCCGCCCACTCTCGAGCTCATCCATTGAGAAGAGAAATCACATAAACCACCTTCACACATCACCTGGTGATTTTTTTTAATTCTCACCTTTTTCGCCGTTACAAATATAGTTACAGCAGTTAAACAAAAAGTAACATTGAAAAGAGTCATACTGCCTATGTACTGATCACCATAATGGTGACGTCAAACTAAACTATTATAAACAAATTCCTCGTATGTGTAAACGTACCTGGCAATAAAGCTCATTCTGATTCTGAGTCTGAATCTGCCTCATCCTCATACTGTGACGACCTGGGACTTATCTTTAGTCCTCCAAGCCACTCCAGTCGGTGACCCCTGTTGCTTAAGACCACCCTCCTTTTGGCTTTAGCGAGTGGGCAACCTGCAAACACTGTCAGTCTTGCCTTCATGCTTTGAGTATGGGCCTAACGACTGTTAACGATTCGTCCTCAAACCATGACAAGTTATGTGCCTAAAGTGTTCTCCACTCCATTCAGAGCAGTAGTCTAAATTTCTGGCTCTTCCTAATTCAGAGGATGAGCAGAGTCCCAATCCACTCTGGCCGGTTTGGGCTCTTAGAGTGTACGTTGAGGGCTCGTTCTGCACTTGTTTAATGCACAGTGCTATTGGATGCGTTCTTGAACATACAGTGCAACGGGAGAGACCATTCTAAAGGAAACGCTCTGATTGCTATCATTACCCCAGTTTCCTGAGATAAGGGAATGAGCATCGCTTAAGATGCCATGCTATAATCTGCACATGAGTCGATGACTGTCTCTATCTGTCAAAAGAGACTTATGCCTTATTTCCACCGAGAAGACAAATAGTTTGATGACGTAAGTCTACCCACGTTTCTCAATACAAAGTATGTAAAACTACATTCTCACCTGAAAAACTTTTAAAACTACATTTCATGACACGATAACTGTAGTTCCCTTTCAAGGGAACTTCGAACTGCGACCTCAAGGGGCCGCTATGGGGGGAACACCATGTCTGAAGCATACTTTAAAAAATGTCTGATGTCTGAAGCATACTTTAAAAAAATACAAACTTGTTGGCCGGCAACAGCCTCTGATGTGACTATCGGCGCGACTATAACCAAGCACCGGGAGAACACGTCATTATCTTCTTCGTCTTCACTGACTATTCTGTTTGAAGCATGCATCTGAAAGAACCAGTAAGAGTGATCTTTCTCTGTTTATCATAGCGACAACTAGCAGGCGTTTAGACAATGTGTGCATCTGTGTCTGCGTTATTTGACACCCGATAACACATGCGATCTTTGCGTCATTTGTTTGGGTGAAGAGCACGCACGCAATGTCTTTGAGGAGGCAATCTGCGTGCATTGTGAGAATTTTTTCAATGGAAAAAGCCCCACTCTCGTTCGTCTTTCTTCTGAAAGAAAAAGGAAAAAAAGGCAGCCATCTGCTTCCCGCGGTTCAGGACCTGTCGCTGCTGAGGCACGGAGAATAATGAGCTTGTGAGAATACAGGTGGGTCTGTCTGAATGGTTTTAAGAGGGACTTTCCTCTGAAAAATCCTCTGTTTTCTGATAATGTGGAGATCTTTCAAACCGCCTGATGCCCTGCAATGAGGAGAAAATTCCTCTGTTCTTCACCACCAGGAGCAACTCCTCCAGCACCAGTCAGCAGGAATATTAATGCTTGTTAAGAGTCTGCTTGATTGATTACAAAAGCCAATCAGAGTTTAATCCAGTAACTGCAGTAACATGTTTAACAGTATTATAAAACACTATGCACCTGCATGAACAATTCAGGCAAACATTCCAGCCTTCAGCTCACTTATTATGCACTTAAACTAGTTTCACTCACCATATTTGCTATCATTTCCGATTTCTACGATTCATGATCACTGCACTAAAACTTTATTTATTTTTATTAATTTATTGATTTATTTTTTGGTGGCACAAAAATATTCTTATATTCGCATAACTACATAAATAAAATTTGCACATAATCGATCACTGGTTGGGGTGCTGCAGTATGCAGTATGTTAGGTATGTTGGCTGCTCTTGGATTTGTTACTTTGGTTAGGAGGGTTGTTAGAGTTATTGCAATTTGTGAAATCTGATAATGAATTTTAATTAATCTAAAGGCTTCATATCATGAGGACCCATTTTTCTTTGATCTTATAATTCGATTTCCTTTGATCTTTTAATGTCAGTGTGCTATGAAAACACTTTCAGATCTTAAAATGTCCTCCACAGTCCAAAATAATATTTTCAGAAACGAAACACCAAAACCTGTTTATTCTGTAACTTTACAGCATAGTGGGGTGCAGTTCTGACTTTATGTCTTTTGAGACTTGTTTTATTTTAGGGGACATAAAAAAGTACAACATAATAAGCTGTTTATGTTTACACTGACAATGGATTTGGGAATGACAAAAAAAATAATGTTATTAATGGTATATTGTGTGTAAAATCTAAAATGGAAAAAATCCTTTGAAAGGCTTAGTAAATGGTAAATGGACTGCATTTATATAGCGCTTTCAACAGACCACATGGCCATCCAAAGCGCTTTACAATTTGCCTCACATTCACCCATCCACTCACTCATTCACACACCGACGGCGGTAATTTATTCTGGCTAAACTGACTGTCTGCTAGCCGCCTCACATCAAAGAAGTCAGTCAGTTAATTATCACTCAGTCAGTTAATTCTCAGCACATATAGGCAAATTATTATTAAGCATTATTATTATTATTATTATTTATTATTATTATTTTCATTTTTATTAGAAACATTCCCAGAAGCATGAATTATATAATGAAATATCTGGATTCTCACTTTCCATAAATTGTTAATAATTATAATATGTGATGGTCAAAGTAGCCTAATTATGTAATTTATTATAAAAACCTGTCTGTTTACTTAAGTAATATAGGTGTCATGTCATAACATATTTTTAATACGACTTACTTTATAGTAAATGTGAATTTAACATTGAAAGTCAATGTGATATAAAAACTGATTCGTACACACACATCTGCACTTTGTTGTTTCTGAAGAGAGAATTCGCCAGAAAGAGGTATTCCGTCAGTGAGCGAATGAAGCAAGCATTTCAGCATTTCAGCGATGACTCATCGGAACACCTCTGATTGGACAATGCTTTAATAAGCTCAACAGAATCTTTTGTGATTGGTTATAATGCGCACTGCTGTAGTGAACACAGATCTGAATTTAGCAGCTAATGATATGACTCACTGAGTTCTCAAGCCGGTGTGATTGTATCAAATATAGAATATATTAATCGACTATTTTTTGTCTTTTGGAAGCTGCATTCAACTTGATTCCCCTCTGTTATAAGTTACACGTACAACAAACTAATGTCATAGTGGTATCGTGTATTGTAATCGAGTGTAGTGAAGTGAATTGAAGTGAAGTGAAGTGACATTCAGCCAAGTATGGTGACCCATACTCAGAATTTGTGCTCTGCATTTAACCCATCCAAAATGCACACACACAGAGCAGTGAACACACACACACACACACACACACACACACTGTGAGCACACACCCGGAGCAGTGGGCAGCCATTTATGCTGCGGCGCCCGGGGAGCAGTTGGGGGTTCGATGCCTTGCTCAAGGGCACTCAAGTCGTGGTATTGAAGGTGGAGAGAGAACTGTACATGCACTCCCCCCACCCACAATTCCGTCCAGCCCGAGACTAGAACCCACAACCTTTCGATTGGGAGTCCAACCCTCTAACCATTAGGCCACGACTTCCCTAGTTATACCTGTTGAACCGTAGACAGCGTACGTGGTGTTCATCCAATACAGATCTCCATCGCAAGCAAATAATAGCCTTTGCAGATTTGCTTTCAATTCAGTGCAGATCCAGCCGCGTCTTCCACGCTCTTTCTGTTCTTAAACGTTACAACTCAAACGCTCAGCGAGCGCGGCAGGATACTAAATGAATCATTCAAACTGATTCACGAACCAATTCAATTGTTAGCCAACTGGTTTGTACAAGCTTTTGAACAGAATTGATTCAAAAGAATGAATCATTCGTGAATGGGAATTGCTCATTGCCCAGAGAAAAGTAGACGGCGCGTTTGGATCAAACTGAAGCATTTATAACATTTATTGCATTAAGATAAAGTAACAAGAGGAGCGTGGCCCACAGTAAAGAAGTAAAAGTACAGATTTTTCACCCAAAAAATTACTCAAGTAAGAGTAAAAGTACCCATCTTTAAATATACTTCAAAAAGTATTAGTTACCCAAAAAATTTACTCAAGTAAATGTAACAAAGTAAATGTAACTCGTTACTACCCACCTCTGTCACCTAGATATCACACTATAGAGTATGTCTGTTCCCCGAACTAGAAAATACAAAAAAACGTCCAAATCAATTTAAGAGAAACAATTTAACTGATGTTCAAAAAATAAAAAACAGATGCAATACGGATAAATAAATGATAAAGCTCTGGTTATTGAATATCAGCTCCCTTTCTGCCAAAGCACTTTATGTAAATGATATGATCACTGATCATAACCTAGATGTGCTCTGTTTGACAGAAACCTGGCTAAAACCTGATGATTACATTATTTTAAATGAGTCTATCCCCCAAGATTACTGTTAGCCTATAAACATGAGTCATGTCCAAAAGGCAAAGGGGGAGGTGTTGCTTCAATTTATAATAACGTTTTCAGGATTTCTCAGAGGGCGGGCTTCAAGTATAACCCGTTTGAAGTAATAGTGCTTCATATAGCATTATCCAGAGAAACAAATATTAATGATAAATCCCTTATGATGTTTGCACTGGCTACTGTTTACAGGCCACCAGGCCACCATACAAACTTTATTTATGAATGTGCTCATTTTATATCTGTTGATGATTTTGATATTCATGTCGATAATGAAAAAGATGCATTGGGATCAGCATCCACAGACATTCTGAACTCTATTACAGTTAGACAACACGTCTCAGGTCCTACTCATTGTCGAATTGATGTTGATGGTGTTGAAATTATGGAGCCAAGCGATGATATCTCAGATCATTATTTAGTTTTGTGCAAACTTCATATAGCTAAAACTGTAAATTCTACTCCTTGCTACAAGTATCGAAGAACCATCACTTCTAACACAAAAAAGACTGCTTTGTAATATAATCTTACTGATGTATCCCAATTCCTTAGCATATCCAAAACCTCAGAACAACTTGATAATGTAACAGAAAGTAGAACCGTATTTCCTAGAGAAAAGCATTAAAAACTTCTAGATCTGATTACTTTTCATCTCTTTTAGAAGAAAACAAACATAACTCCAGGTATTTATTCAATACAGTGGCTAAATGAATGAAAAATAAATTCATCAACAGGTGTTGACATTTCCCAAAATCACAGCAGTAATGACTTTATGAACTACTTTACTTCTAAGATTGATACTATTAGAGAAAAAATTTTAACCATGCAGCACAGTATCACATCAGACAGTGCTCTATATATCCACTCATTCTCTACTAACGGAGAGGAAGAATTGTATAAATGTGTTAAATCATCTAAACCAACAACATACATGTTAGAGCCTATTCCATCTAAGCTCCTAAAAGAGGTGCGTCCAGAAATCGTAGATCCTTTTCTGACAATTATTAATTCATCATTGTCATTAGGATATGTCCCCAAAACCTTCAAACTGGCTGCTATTAAACCTTTCATCAAAAAAAACAACAACAACTTGACCCTAAAGAACAAGAAGTATAGACCAATCTCAAATCTCCCTTTTCTGTCCAAGATACTAGAAAAGGTAGTATCCTCATAATTATATTCCTTCTTAGAGAAAAATGGTATCTGTGAGGATTTTCAGTCAGGATTTAGACCGTATCATAGTACTGAGACTGCTTTCCTTAGAGTTACAAATGACATGCTCTTATCATCTGATTGTGGTTGTATCTCTCTATTAGTGCTAATGGATCTTAGTGCTGCATTTGACACTATTGACCAGAACATTATTTTGCATAGACTAGGAAATTTTGTTGGCATTAATGGAAGTGCATTAGCAAGGTTTAAATCGTATTTATATGACCACCATCAGTTCGTAGCAGTGAATGAAGAGGTATCATATCGATCACAAGTGCAGCATGGAGTCCATCAAGGCTCAGTACTAGGGCCATTACTCTTCATGCTTTATGTGTTATCCTTGGGAGATATCATCAGGAAACACTGTGTTAACTTTCACTGTTATGCTGAGGATACTCAGTTCTAGATTTCTTCACGGCCTGGAGAAACAAACCCATTTGGAAAACTAGCGGAATGCATAGGCAATATAAAAAAAACTGGATGAAGAGTAATTTCCTACTGCTGAATTCTGAAAAAAAAAACACAGGTATTAATTATAGGACCTAAAAACTATGCATGTAATAACCAAGAACACAGTCTAAGACTTGATGGCTACTCCGTCATCATTTAGGAACTTAGGTGTGCTATTTGATAGCAATCTTTCCTTAGGAAGCCACGTTTCTAGCATTTGTAAAACTGCATTTTCCCATCTCAAAAATATATCTAAATTACGACCAATGCTCTTGTGGCATTCTCATATGTCTTGAATTTTACTAAGTCACAACTAGTTTCATCCGACTACACCCTGGGGCCTGGGAAATACTCCCAATAAGGACACACAGGTATGTCTTACCAGTTGAGGGCAGGAAATTAATGAAGTGAGACACGAGTAACAATACAAAAATACACTTTATTATAAGAACATTAATAAAATTCTTTCTTCCGGCACATACCAACAAGATTATAAAAATAGTTCTCCACGGACAGGCTAAGTGGGAACAGGGCAGGCCGGTTGCAACTCGGGATCATCTAAACTCACCTATATTCACACAAAGTCAAACACAGCACTCACACCCTGTAGAAAGATTACACAAACATACACCATACACCAAAAATTACAAAACTACAATGTATAAAGAAAAAAACTAATTACTTTTACAAAACACTGGACGTGGTCACTTTAGTACTCAGGCCTCCTAATTGGTACAAGATACAGCTGGCACAAGCAGCAGTGCCTGAAGGGCACCAGGAAGATCAAGACCATAAACTAAGGACTATAACCTTTACACTGACCCAGTGTAATGCATTGGGCCAAACCGGAAAATAAACAATGCTACAATAAGTAGACAACAATAAATTAACACTTTTCGTAAAATAAATAAACTACAAAAAAGGAAACGAAAATGCCCATAAGCAAGACAGCAGCGGTGTCAAGTGTAGGGTCTTCAGCAAGGGATCAGCTTAGAGATTGTGATTTTCCATTTCCCCTTTACATTAACAAAGAAAACCAAACCATTAACCTAAAATCTAAACACCATGAGTGAGAAAGTGAGAGACATACTTAAATTTAAGTTTAAATGAAGACCAAACGCAAAGCTATATGGTTACTCCAACAAAGTGCCAATACTCAATGCACCAGCTAGCATTTACACACCTGTTTTTTTAGCAATTACTGAGAGTAACACACATACTAAATTACATAGTTGCAAGTGATCAAAGAATTTAGTTGGTCACTTCGCCACAAAGCCGATGCCACCAGCCCCACTTTGATCAAATGGCCACAGTAAGGGAAACACCAGGGAGAGGAGAACCCAGAATCATTAGGATAACATCACACCCATCAAAATAAGAGTCCATAAATTGTATGGCTGCTTTTACCTCATTGGTCTGCCAACCACACCCCAACCAGGGTCAACATTGGATAGAATAATTAACCTGCTACACTCTCAATGTCAAATGCAGAAATGTTAATCCACACATTTATGACCTCAAGATTAAATTATTGTAATGCTTTATTGGGTGGTTGCTCTGCATGCTTAATAAATAAGCTCCCGATGGTTCTAAATGCATCAGCTAGAGTTCTTTCTAGAACCAGGAGGTATGACTATATTAGCCCGGTTCTGTAAACACTGCACTGGCTCCATATAAAACATTGTATAGATTTTAAAATCTTGCTTATTACTTATAAATCCTTGAATGGTTTAGCACCTCATTATTTCATCAAGCTTTGTTATATTATAGTCCTTTCCGTTCTCTGCGTTCTCAAAACTCTGGCAAGAGTCTCTCTTACTCCAAGGTCACCGTAACCACCAGATCCAGTCTGTATCCAAATCAGCGGGTCACTGCAGTCACCCGGATCCAGTACGTATCCAGACCAGATGGTGGATCAGCACCTAGAAAGGACCTCTACATCCCTGAAAGACAGCAGAGACCAGGACAACTAGAGCCCCAGATACATATCCCCTGTAAAGACCTTGTCTCAGATGACCACCAGGACAATACCAGAGGAAACAGATGATTCTTCTGCACAATCGGACTTTGCTGCAGCCTGGAATTGAACTGTTGGTTTTGTCCGTTCAGAGGACAACTGGCTCCCCAACTAAGCCTGGTTTCTCCCAAGGTTTTTCCTCCCTTCTGTCACCAATGGAGTTTTGGTTCCTTGCCGCTGTCGCCTCTGGCTTGCTTAGTTGGGGTAATTTCATCTACAGCGGTATCGTTGACTTGACTGCATTGAATTCAATGATGAACTGTCTGTCATTTGCATTATTGACAATGTTTTCCTAATTAATGTTGTTCAGTTGCTTTGACACAATCTGTTTTGTGTAAAGCGCTATATAAATAAAGTTGACTTGACTTGACTTGACATGAACCTCTTGACTTGATCTTAGGTGTCCAGTTATGCCACTGGAAAGGCCTGACAAAAAAAACATACACACATCAAAATTCACAGATACTTGTCTTCCATTAAAATATCTGCTACAAAATATACCTGAAGACTGACATATTGCTTACACTATGATTCAGTCAGATCGTGAAGATAGAGGACTCAAACACAGAGGATAAGTGAAACAGTTTATTTGGTATAACCGTAAATCCAAAAATAATCCAATGTGTGATGACACACACACACGAGCCAAAACCAAGTGTAACAACTCCAGAGCCGTCTGTACAGTAACCTATGGACACAGGCTGTGGAGACCACCTCTGGTGCAATGCCCAACAGGACGTGGAAAAACTCGGGCACGCAGCCAACAAAAGACTCCTCATCTAGAAGTCCTGAGCACAACAGCGTAAAACAGGTAAGGAAACAGACATGCAGTACAGTCACAAAGACAACACGAAACCTACAGACAACAAGGGACAGACACAGCAGGGAATATAAGGGAAAATGGGAACATGCGACAGTTGAGGGCAATCAGCTCGTGATCTGCACACACCAGGCACAGATGTATCAGTGCTGATTGCCCATGTCACGAGCTGTAGACAATGACAGGACACAGACAACAGGGAAGCCGATGAAGCACCCTGAACCATGACACTACCCCCCCCCCCCCCCCTCGGGGACGCCTCCTGGCATGTCCGGAGGACTCACCATGACGCCAATGACATTGGTCAATGAGAACGCGATCCAGAATGTCACCAGCTGGAATCCAGAAACTCTCCTCCGGACTATAGCCCTCCCAGTCTACCAGATATTGATTACCTCTATCCCTCCGTCTCACATCAAGGAGCCGCTGTACTGTATAAGCCAGAGACCCCTCAATGAGTCTAGGAGGCGGAGGGACAGAGGTCTGGGGCTGAAGGGGGAATAGAATGACAGGCTTTATCTTGGGAGACATGAAACACCGGGTGGATATTCTTAAACTGGGGGGTTAAATTTAGTTGAACCGACACCAGACTGAGCACCTTAGAGGCAAATGGTCCAATAAATTTGGGTCCCAGTTTACGTGAGGGGAGTTTGAGATGAATGTCCTTGGAGGACAACCAGACCTTCTGGCCGCACATGTAAAGTGGGGGCTTAGCACGGTGTTCCTGTCAGCAGTCCGAGTGAGGGCTTCTCTAGCGACCCTCCACGTACAGAGGCATCTCTGAATAAACGACTGCACGGATGGAACAACGGCATCAGATTCTTGGGAGGGGAATAAGGGTGGCTGGTAGATGAGACCAGAAGGGAGTTATGAGCATAGCTGCATTGTTAATCTGGAACTCCAAGATGACGGTTCTGCAGATGCCACTCCAGGGCTGGAGTAACCCTGCTGGGGGTCGATTGGAGACCTTACCCGCAGCATAAACAGGACATGTTTATGCTTGATTAAACTACAGGTACGAGCAGTTTACAATGTTGATTGTGCATCTTTAAGCACTGTTTTTAATTAATTTAGTGGTCTGGCCTGAATCAGGAGAGAACTCTGCACAGATCAATAATGTTTAAAAGCCAAAACAGCTCTAAACAAATATGTGGGTGGATTTTCAAAATGTCTTGAGAGTGAGCACAATTACAACAAATTTTAATAAAATTGTGTGAGACACTTTTTGTACCAATGGATTATGTCACAAACAAAGACACAAAAATAAAAGGATATGCAATCAGATGAGATGAACTAGACTTTAAGTAATCTAAAAAATTCTGATGTCTTTTACAACGTCATTAGACCACACAACACTTTCCAGTGGTTATTTTCTATCAACGAGGTATTTGCACAGATATTTGGAGAAGAGAAAATCAAAAGAATAGGTTGCAATATCCAAAGTGATTAGCTCAATGAAGAGTGACTCCTGTGTTGTGTTCACAAATTTCTTTGTGACTCTGCATCCCAGCTCTTCCCCAGCATGAGAAGATCTGAATGTTTTAAGTGTCGTCTGATGTGGGAGTGAGCGGTTTCTGTTTAGGACAGTCAGTGTCACACTTTGAGGTCAAACATTTCTTCACTTCAGAATCATGTTTGTCTTTCTCACTGTGGGTGGCATGTAAACCTGTGAGAGTAAATGCAATGTCTGTCTGGGTAACCACGGATGAGGAAAGCTACTGCAGGTTCAGAAGTTCAGCATCACAAACAGCTCTTTTATCTCCACCACAAACCTGCCGGCAGCAACAACATAGCATCAAACACACGCGCAACTCTACCGGTTAAAGCAAAACTACAAATATGACCCTGATCGTACAGCTGTACTACACACACAGACACACACATATAATCATATAGCCCTATAATATTCCAACAGTGATCACCCTGGGCTCTGCTGGGAAACCTGCTTTTGTTGACCTTTATTCATGGACTTACAGAACTAGCTAGCGTATCTCTGCCAGAACATTACATTCTCTGACAATGGTAGAGTGCATTATTGTCCTTGTGGGGGGTGGGCAATTATTAATCAGCAGAAAAGTTTATCAGGCTAAAACAACATGTACTTCCACAAACAAGCACATAATTAAAGTTAAATTAATGTACATTGCTAATGTACTTTGTATCTGGTGTTGGCTGCATTTAATGCAAGATAGTGCTTCTCCAACCTCTAACAATACATTTTGAAAGGTTTATTATTATTATTATTTTTTATCAAACACACCTGATTTAAATCAAAAGTCCTGCAATATATGTGTCAGAAGTTATGCAAAAAATATATGTAGCTTTAAAGCAGCAAAGTGAAGAGTCGCCAGATTAACCTTTTAAAAGCCTGAATCTGAACCCAGCACTGCTGATCTGAAAATCACTTGAGCCTCGAAGGCATGATAGTGAATGCATAAAGCTCTAATGTGAGCATCAATGAAATTAAAAAGAGGTTCAGCTAGCAATCCAATACCAGACATTATCCATCTGCCCGGAAAATTAGTTAAGGAGGTGTGAGCTTTAGCTGAAACATAACAGACATTGTTATGAGAAACTGCTGACTCAAGTTAATTTGTCAAATTAAAATGTTCAAAATATAATAATAATAATATAATAATATAATATTATATATATATATATATATATATATATATATATATATATTACAATGAGCATCACAATGTCTCAACTCAGCTTGAAATAAAAGCCAAGGAATACAGGTGTGTCTTAAGTAATGACTTAAAAATTTTTTACACTTATGTGTACAGGTAAACTATTCCACAAATTAGGTGCCACCACTGAAAAAGCTCGGTCACCTTTATTTTTTAAACTAGTTCTGGGTACATTGAGGAGCACCTGATTGGATGACCTCAGTGCTTGTAAAAGTTCTGATAAATACAAAGGCGCCAACCCATTTAAAATCTTAAAAACAAACAATAAAATCTTGAAATCAATCCTGAAGCAGAAAGGAAGCCAGTGTAGTAAAGCTAATACAGGGGTAATGTGCTCATACTTTTTAGTCCCAGTTAAAAGCCGAGCTGCTGCATTTTGTACTAACTGTAAGCGTTGAAGAGATGTCTGATCCAAACTTACATATAAAGAGTTACAGTAGTCTAGTCTAGATGTTATAAAAGCATGAATTACACTTTCAAACTCCTTATGTGGCAGGTAGGGCTTGACTTTAGCCAAAAGTCTCAGTTGAAAGAAACTGGCTTTTACAACAGAACTAATCTGTTTTTCAAATGTAAAAGCACTGTAAAAAATCAGACCAAGATTCTTGGTAAATGGACAAACATACAAACCTAAATTACCAAGTGCATCTACACAAGCACTTAAATCCCCAGGACGACCAAACACAACAATCTCAGTCTTATTTTCATTAAGACAAAGAAAGTTCTGATCCAGCCATACATTTAAATCTCTCAGGCAATTCATTAATGACAGAAATGAAGCTTTGTCATTTGTTTTGACATGCAAATTAATTTGTACATCATCCGCATAACAGTAGAAGGTGTTATTGTGCTTTCTAAAAATGTACCCCAAGGGCAGCATATACAAAGAAAACAACATAGGGCCCAATACTGACCCAATACTGGGCAGGAGATGACGAAAATTCACCAAGGTGAACAGAAAAACTTCTGTCTGTGAAATATGATTGAAACCATTTAAGGGCTATGCCCTTAATGCCGACACACTTTTCAAGTCTAGATAAAAGAATAGAGTGGTTGACCGTATCAAAGGCCGCAGTCAAATCCAAAAGGACTAAAACAGCAGAGTTACCAGAGTCCACAGTTCAAAGAAGATCATTAGAAACTCTTAAAAGAGCAGTTTCTGTTCTGTGACGGGCTTAAAACCAGACTGAAAATGTTCATAAATACTAAATTCATCTATAAATGATTAAAGTTAATTAAAAACAGTAGGTTTGCAGTAGGTTTGCAGTACGTAGCTTTTTAACTATGTCAGAAAGATAGGAGAATGTAACCGGCTCAAACTGCTGAAAGACAGCTGGGCAAAAGGAAAAATCAGGGGAGTTACTGATAACCGTGATGGGTGAAAAACTGAGACCAGCAATTTTGTCCACAAAATATTTCAGAAAGTTTTCACATAATATTAAAAATGGCACAATACAATCTGAATCTCGAAGGTTAACAAGAGAGTTAAATACATTAAAAAGAACCTGAGGCTGCTGGCTGTTACTGGCTACAAGGTCAGAAAAAAATTAGCTTTAGCAGATTTAACTGCTCTCTAGTATTTACATAATGCGTAATGCATCATTTCAAACAAGATTTTAAAATGATCTCTTTTCCACTTTTTCTCAGCTATTATGCAGGCACGTCTGAGAGAGAAGCTAGTGTCATTTACCCAGGGTTCTGACAGAACTTTAAGACGTTTTATCCTCGACGGAGCAAGAAAGTCTAAAATCTCTAAACAAGAACAGACAAATAAGACCGTGAATTCTTCTTCACAGAGATCACAGTCATCAAAATTGGTACAATAATGAGTCTTTAAAAACACTAGAAACCTGTGAAGCAGTTAAAGGGTTAACTGCCCACACACTGCGTGCAGTAGCACAGGTTGAAATCTCAGAATTGGAAACAACCCCAGTAAATAAAACAGGCAGGTGATCTGAAATAGATCCAAATATGTCTTTTTCATGGGTTGGATCAGTGACTGACTGCGTTAGATTAAATGAATCAATTAGACTAAGAAAATCTTTAAACAGAGATTTGGTTTCACAGCACACATGTATGTTAAAGTCACCAAAAATTAAAAAGCAATCATATTTAAATGCAAAAAATGCGAAATCCTGAATAAAATTCTTATTATACTTTGGAGGTCGATATACCGCTGCACATAACACAGTAGTGGGAAAATTGGTCTAAAAAAAACTAATAACTGATTTAAATACATGTAATAATAAAGACCCCATAATCATCAGCAAGAAGGAGGCGGGAACCGGCGGACAATCAACTGAAACTTTAATAATCCCAAAATAAACACAAAACAGCGCACCAGCAAAACATACAATAAAGCCCAGGCCTGGTCCTCTCTCATCCTTCACTATAGTCGCTCCAGTTTTATATCCTTCCATCTCCTACGTGGGACTCGAGACCGGCGGTGGGTTGCAGGTGTCGCTGATTTCCCAATCATTCCGCCGTCCTCACTCCTTGTTCCCACGTCCCTCGGTCCTGCCCCACTCGCCACAATAGAGTTTTAACTGATTTAAATACAGAAGTCAGTTGTCCACCTTTACCGGTGGTCCGAGGGGAGCTTAGAAAGTCACAGCAGGGAGGAAGAAGTTCAGAGAAAGAAGTTAACTCACCAGCATTTAGCCAAGTTTCTGTCAAAAACATGAAATCCAGCTCATGTGAAGGGAAAAAATTACTCAGCAAAAAAAGTCTTGTTAGCTAGCGATCTAATATTAATCAGAGCCAAACAAAGAGTGGAATCCTCACTGGCCGACAGTGCTGCACGGTTCAGCGGGTGAAGGTTCGAAGAATCCACACCACTTCTGTGGACCCGGACCCGAACCCACATAGGAGGAGAAGACACAGTTGACAGGTCGGCCTCATAAGTCACTGTCGGGAATACAGGACGGAGCCACCTGCCTCTCATTTCCAGTGAAACATTTTCTCTTACTTTTGCCTTTTTACCATCCAAACCCCTTCAAGATACATCCCATTTGAATGGCAGAGGGTATGCACCAGGGGTAAGGCTGCAGCTGCACTGCATACCATGGCAGTGCTCCAATATTAACTGGCTGATCTGCTCGCTCTGAGAAGTTCGAATCATATTCATAAATGGCTTTGGGTCCCATTATGTGGTCGAGCTGGCATTGCTCTCCTTAGGTAGAATAAGGGTAGTGCAAGATCCTACAGCTACCACAAACTTCTTTAGCATGCTCCTTCGACCCTACTTACATGGGACCCTCACTCTCCATATATAGACGGTTTCAACAGCAACAACATAAACAAACGTTACTGCGCATGTGCGCTTTTGTGGACCTAACTTAACTTCCGGTAGACTTCCAAATAGAATCAATAACAACAGCTAATAGATATGTAGATATTTTTTTATAACAAACAAAATATGTTTGCTGCGTAAATCAGGTGGATTTAATGAAAATGCAAATTAATTATTTCCGAGCAGGAGATGCATAAGGCGTGAGAAATAGAGGTTTCCCCAGTAACAGCTGTAAACAAAGCAGAGCTATGCTCACAAACACTGCGCTATCAGGCATATAAAATGCAAGTGTTCCTTCAAAAATAGTGATATAAAAACACCCGTTTTGATATTTAAAAATATTAAATGTAAGTAATTATTATTATTAAGCGTGCAGTATGTATCGTTACTCATGTTTATTCAACGAAGCCTTTTTGAAAATCGATCAGTATTAAAATCGTGGCGAGTCTCCAAAAATAAATAAATGTATGGGAAACACATCCCACAGCACATCTACCTGAGCCCAACTTCAGTCTACTTATCACCTTGACTTTAACTGCGTTTGTAGAAGGCAGCGCTAGCCAGACTGATACACAACACAGACCGGAAGATAACTTAGGGCCAGGCGTGTGCACCCGATAAAACTATCGTCTATACTGAGGTATGAGACAGAGTGTCAAGGAACCCTGTGTGAAGTTGTATCAGGTTGAGAGGCTTACTTTCTGCCAACCTGCTAGACTGTCCTTTCTGGCTGAGCTTGGCAGTACTTCCCTCATACTGGAGTAGGATTGGGAATCGTTAGAAATTTTCCGGTTCCGGTTCCGGTTCCGATTCCGATTCCGATTCCACCTAACGGTTCCGGTTCTGATTCCGGTTACATTAAAATCATTAAACAATTATTAAGAAATAGTGGTAAGGAAAAATGCACAATACTCAACTACTCAATGCTAATTACTGTTTATTACTTACTGTCAACTTAATTTAAAGGTTGGCAATGTCAAAATACAACATATATTACAGTGTACAGATCTTCATAAGTAGGGTTGTGTATTTTTAGAAATGGTTCGGCTTCTGGTTTAATTTAAATGAACTATTATAATGTTTTTTACTATTTTACCTTCACTGAATGTAGCATTGCTGGAAGGTAGTAAGTAATGTTGAGTAATGCTAGTCCATCATTCAGCATGTGTTTCAAAGTTGTTGTTTTTTACACTATCAATAACGTTTTGCTTTTCAAGCAGGAATAAGCTTGTTGGCCAAATAGTCCCTTGAGGGCTGAGACACTTGTTCATTTCCCTTAATTAATGAAATACAAACGGTTAAACTTAAACATGTATACACACTCTCTAAAGTCCCAATTTTACAAATAATAATGCAGTCAGGAGATGGTGTGATGCAATGAGTGGTTTCCACATTTTTAAACATTTAAAATGCATTAAAATAAATATTTTCTATCACTTTGTTTATCACTCTTGAAATGACCTGTACACTAAATAATCTAACCCTCATACTTGCATAACAATACCATCAATGTGCTCAGTAGTTAAAGAGGCAGGGAGGCGTGTCTGTTATTCGGTTTCGTGACATCCTTTACGGCAGCAGTTGTCAATTCCAGTCCTTGCGCCCCACTGCTCTGCATATTTTGCATGTTTCTCTTTGTTAACACGCCTGATTCAGATAATCAGCTCGTTAAAAATGAACTCCGTGCATGAACTGTGTTCCAACTGTTCATTGCTCCCTACTCCCTGAGCAGGGGTAATCTGTTGAAGTTTACCTCACATCGAAACATTCATTCACTGATTTGTGCTGTGCAGCATCTTTAAACACGGACAACTGTGACATCATATACCTCTGTAAATCAATACAATTTACATTCACGTCTTGCACACTTCAATGCACTTTGATTGGAACATATAGCTACGTTCGCTTCGAACTGGAATCATGGCAGATGTTCACCTGTGTCTCCTGTGATGTTCACTTCGCAGGGCACTTATGTTCGAATAGAACAAATGTCTGAAGCGCTAAGAGAAACGTTCAAAATGTGCAGAGCAATGGGGCGTGAGGACTGCAATTGAGAACCGCTGCTTTACGGAAAACGCTGAATATTCAGAACACCAGCGCAAGGCTGCTCACAGCGCTTGGTCACGTGTTGCACCAGAACTGTTTTCGGAACTGAAACTTAGAAATTGCTCACGGTTCTGGTTCTTTTCAAAGAACAAAACCGGTTCTGAGGTTTTCGGTTCCCATCCCTATACTGGAGGGTTGTCTATGAGCATGCAACACCCATATTGTGCTTCACAGCTCCCTTCTCTTTTCTGAGGGTTGAATCCTCCAATCCCTGGAGCTCCACGAGGGAACCATACCAGATGGATTAAGGCCTCCTGTGTGGCCTCTCTGATTACAGCCTCAGTGTTTGAGCCTGGCATTGCTCCCTTTATTACAGAGTCACTTTGAGCATGCTGCTCCCTGGAGCTCCTATCATACGACTGCCCTTATGGTTGGCGGTACTCCCTTCAACTAGAGGGTCTACTATGAGTATGCCACTCCTGGAGCCCCATAATGTGCCCTTCTGAGCATGTGAGTTCTCCTCTTACTCTGAGAGTAGAGTGCTCTGCTCCTTTAGGTCAGTGAAGCAGTTATATCAGGTTGCTAGCCCATCCTTTCGGCCCTCCTGATGAACTGTGAGCAACAGTGCCCCTTCACGGCTTGATGGATCATCTTGAGCAGGTTAGTCTCAGGAGTCATTTTATGTGCAAGGTCGAGTATGTGAGTCCTACTCTTACTCAGCTGAGTACTCTGCTCCCTAGAGCTCCATGATGTAGTCATACTAGGTTGCTAGGTCTCTTCATGACCTCTATAATAAAACTAAGTGCTTTCTAAAATACATGTTTATAGTAAGTGCCCACGCCCACGCCCACTGTTGGTCAGAGCCCAGTTCTTACCTTGGGTCCCTCTCTGGATATGTATCCTTAGTAATACCATAACAAATGGTTCCCATCTTATGGGAAGTCTCCATCTCAGTACCAGTAGAAGTATGTAGTGCCGGTCCCTTGCACTCATCAGTGTTCTGACACTTTGCCTCTTGCAGTCCTCCTAGGTGACAGACTTTAAAAAAATCATTTTGTTGTCTGATTCTAAGTCTTTGAGCTCTGCCCTGGAGCCAGGCTTTCTTTGCCTAGCCTATTTAAAGGTAAGTTATTTTTGGGCATGTAGCCGGGCCTTGGGCCAAAGGGGATATCATCAGTAACAGCCACTGAGCAATCCAAAGGGACAACTCTCATGGCTCGGTAGAGTTTATAGTGCTTACCTTGGTGCTTGGCATGCACTCCCCACAGCATGGCAGCATGGGTATTCCATTCACCATAGTGACCACTAGAGGACACAGTTTGAGTTCCCTCTGAAGGGAACTTCTTAGGTTATGAATCTGACTATGAATGAGACACTGCATCTTCTTTTCTTGCCATGCTCCAGATGCAAGCTTCAGATGAAGAAGTGGATGACGTGTTCTATACTGATGTTTCACCAGTAGTGATGTTGTGTTTTGACATTTGCTTTAAACACCGGTCACGCTGAAGGCATTCCACTGCTAGAGGACACAGTGTCTTGTTCCCTTCTGAGGGAACCATGGTTACATGCCTGAGACATTTTTTCTGAATCTGAAGTCCTCTGGAAATGTTTGGATGCAACATATTCACTGACTGTGAATTTGAGAAATCTTTTTGGCAAAGAGAGAAGTTTTTAAATAAAGAAGAAGAAAAAAAGAAAAGAAAAAAAGATAACACACAGGAATCTTCATGGTCCAAAATGTAGCTTTATATTTTACAGAAAATTAATAAAATAATAATTTCTTATGATTTTGGGTGAAATCATAAGATGTTCTTCCATATTTCTTGACTATTTCTATAGCCCTCTTACACACACATACAAACCATCAGTGAAGTCAGTTTGAGCCACAAAAAGAAGGTCTGTGCTGCTACATTCCTGCTGTGAATATAAATTATTTTCCACACAGGCCAGGGCTCTTGGATGGAGGGATAAATGAAAATCGATACAGATGAAGAAAGCTGAAAAAATGTCAATCTTTCAGTATATGGACCCACAGTTCCTCTGTTCCTCTGTCTAATGTCCTTGATGCATTTATCTTCAGGTCAACCACCGCCAGCAACAAAGAGAGAATGTAGGATTTTATTTAGTAATGTAGTGATGTCATAATCGCTTGTTCTGTCCAAAAGTCAATGTTATAAAAGAAGTAGCGACATTGTAACATGGGATCAGGTTCAGCAGTGACAGTTTAACCACTTAAAATTAGATACAAAGATAAATTTTCTATTGTACATTGTAATTCTCCTGAAGTAACAGTAAAAATCTAAATACTTAGTGTACAAAAATCTAGTTTGTCTCATTTTCATCTGTTTCTTCATGTAATCACAGACGTGTAAACTGACATTTCCTACTGACAAAATACAGTAAAATATATAAATAACTGGCTTAAAACCCTTTTTTGGGGGAAAATACTAATGTGCCTAAGACTGTTGTTTACAAACAACATTGTTGCCACTTTATAAAGAATGACCACCCAGTCATTCACAGAACTGATTAAAGACAGGGACAGACAGCACTCATTTTAACTAAATATCAGAGTGAGTGACAGAGATACAGTAGAAACATTAGGTGTGGTTTTATATTAAACAATGACCCAGATCATTAAATACATTTATTAGCCTTATAGTAAGGGAAGCTTTGGAAATGAGAGCTTCCAAGGAGCGAGTAAAAGCTATGGATTTAGTTTAAATGTAATGTTCTTTAATGTTATCCATAGTTTCTTGTGGCTCTTTTTTTTGGATTGGTTCAGTATTGGTGCAGGCACCGTTTAGGCATGGTACCATTTTAAAAGTATTGATATGGCACCGGTATCATAAAAAACCCAATCGATACCCAACCCTACATCACACACTTCAATCTTACCCCAGCCATTCTCTACTTTCTTTCTCTCCACTCAGAGAAGCTGGATTCTGTAATCTACTCTTAACTCAACGTTGGCCCTTTTTACTTTCCATCTTCTCCAAGCCATTTCTCCTTAGAGAACACAAATGCATCAACAAAACTCTCCTTGCTGGCAATTTCCTCACCACATTCAAGCAGGCTTGTAACAGAGACAGTGGTGTGCCAACTGCTACAAGGTGTTCAAGCAGTGGCGGCACCCCTGCTCTGGATGTACCGGCCCATGGAGGTGTGGAAAAAAATGAAGTGATGTGCTGATGAAGTCAAAAAGTTGGTGTTTATTCCAAAATGTGAAAAACAAAGATTTTCCAAAAGAATGCAAATTATATTTACAGTATGTCTCAAAGGATCAAAAGAAAAAAAAAGAAAAAAAAAACTATACAACGTTTAAATGTACAAACAAAACTTTTGGCTATGTCAATAATTTGACCCAAAAATCAAGCAAGCAACTTGACCAACTCACTCTACTAGCCCCTTTACTAGACTGAGAGAAACTCTTAAAAAGTACACTGTAAAACCCGACAAGTTAACTTAACTCAAATCGTTTGAGTAAACCGATTGCCTTGACTGTAATACCCGACAAGTTAACTTAACTCAAACGGTTTGAGTAAACAGATATCCTTAAGTTATGTTAACTCAAACCGTTTGAGGAAACCGATTGCCTTAAACCATTTAAGTTGAAAAAACTAACAGTTATGAGTACTCTGAACTTAATTCAGTTGAGTTCACTGAAAGAAGATATACATTGTAATTAAGTAATTAAGTGATTAATTGAGCTTTAGTGATGAACACCTGCTGTTAACAAACAGAATCACTGAAGAAAAGAGAAACACAAGAACTACTACAACTGACTTCAGACACAGACTTAGATGAAATCAACTGAAATAAAATACATGAAATCTCTCAAGATCTGATTAAACAACCCCACAAACAGCATCACCAGCTCCACTTATTAATAACCAGACTGACTTTATTTCTGTCAGACGTCTACAGAAGATCTTATTGAGAATGAACTAAGGTTTAGATGTTGATTTATTGTTTCATTTGAAGTAACCATGTTAGAGATCAGTGTTTGCTTTAGTTGGGCTCTTGACCCTTGATTTCTGTCTTAGTCTTTTCTCTGGCTGTTATAACCGTGTGTTTCTAAAACATAATTGTTGTAACTCAAAAGCCCAGAAGAAATGCCATCAGGTGTTAACCTGTACCTAGATGTAGGTTGTTATACTTTTATATAGGTGATGATAATTATTCATTATTATTCACAAATATTGATCTATACAGAGTCTAATCTCTGATTAAACAAATGTGTAATTAGTAGAAGTGGACCTAATAAAAATGACACTAAGAGCCAGTGATTCTGTGATAATCAGTTAATATAAAAATGATTTCATAAACATTTTGTACACATACATTTTTCTTCTATGCCAGTAACTGGTCAAACACAGACATCAATAATCAGAATATGAACCTCTACAATGGTGACAAAAAAACATGCTGCAATGCATGCTGGGTACTATTGTAGTACAGAACTCATCCATGGCTCCCAGCATGCTCTGCAGCATTTTCTTTTTTATTTTTTTATGGTCACCATTGTTGAGGTTCATATTCTGACTATTGATGTCTGTGTGTGACTAATTGACACCGTAGAAGACCACACTGTTTGGAAAGTCTTTGTATTAACTGATTATTACAGAACCACTGGCTCTAAGAATCACTTTTACTATAGTCAATTTAATTACGCAACCCATATTTCATCAGAGATTAGACTCCTAGCAGTTGCATAATTATACATATATATATTGGTTGTTATACCAATATAAAGTATAACAACCTACACCTAGATACAGGTTAACACCTGATGGCATTTCTTCTGGGCTTTTGAGTTACAACAAATGTGTTTTAGAAACACACGGTTATAACAGCCAGAGAAAAGACTAAGGCAGAAGTCAAGGGTCAAGAGCCCAACTAAAGCAAACACTGATCTCTAACATTGTTACTTCAAATGAAACAATAAATCAACATCTAAACCTTAGTTCATTCTCAATAAGATCTTCTGTAGACGTCTGACAGAAATAAAGTCAGTCTGGTTATTAATAAGTGGAGCTGCTGATGCTGTTTGTGGGTTGTTTAATCAGATCTTGAGAGATTTCATGTATTTTATTTCAGTTGATTTCATCTAAGTCTGTGTCTGAAGTCAGTTGTAGTAGTTCTTGTGTTTCTCTTTTCTTCAGTGATTCTGTTTGTTAACAGCAGCTGTTCATCACTAATTCTCAATCAGCACTTAGTTAATCACTTAATTACTTGAATGCAAAGTTTTAAAACTTACATGGTTTAAATCAAGGCAATCTGTTTACTCAAACGGTTTGAGTTAAGTTAACTTGTCGGGTTTTACAGTGTATAAGCCTCTCCCACTTGGACTAAACCATTAAAGGGCGGGTGAAATGCTCATTTTCACTCAATCTCCTGTTAATCTTGAGTACCTATAGAGTAGTACTGCAGCCTTCATATCTCCAAAAAGTCTTTAGTTTTATTATATTTATAAGAGAAAGATAGTCTGTACCTTTTTTTTCAGAAAAACACGACCGGCTGGAGGCGTGACGTGTGGGCGGAGCTAAAGAATCACGAGTGCGAGCAGGCTTTTGCGTTGAGAGGGTCTGGAAGCTGTGACATTACCGTGAGGAAAAAACCATCATCCAAAACAAACCATAACAGTCAAATTCAGCCGTATATCCTAGACTGTTTCGCGCTGATAGATTACACCCCAGCAGAGTCGGAGCAGAGCTTCTCTCTGACAACATCTCCAGGACACTTCGCTCCATGTGACTAGTAAGACAATTCTCAAATAACCATTATGATGAGTTTTGTTCCACCCGCTTAAATGATAAAAGTACTCGTGCTGTAAAAACTAAGACTGTTTCTGTTCCCCGAATAGTGAGGTCAAAATATAAATATAATGTAGGATCTAGAAAAAATCTTATCGTAATTAAACCAGAAAAATGTAAAGTAAATGAACAAAAACAATCTTTAAAGTTTGGGCTCATAAATATTAGATCACTCACACCAAAAGCAGTTATTGTAAATGAAATGATCACAGATAATAGTTTTGATTTACTCTGCTTGACTGAAACCTGGCTAAAACCAAATGATTATTTTGGTCTAAATGAGTCTACTCCACCAATCTACTGTTATAAGCATGAGCCCCGTCAGACTGGTCGTGGCGGGGGTGTTGCAACAATATATAGTGATATTCTCAATGTTACCCAGAAAACAGGATACAGGTTTAACTCTTTTGAAATACTTCTGCTAAATGTTACTCTGTCAGACATGCAAAAGAAATCTAATGTATCTCTTGCTCTGGCTACTGTGTATAGACCACCAGGGCCGTATACAGAATTCCTGAAAGAATTTGCAGATTTCCTCTCAGACCTTCTAGTTACAGTTGATAAGGCGCTAATCATGGGAGATTTTAATATTCACGTTGATAATGCAAATGATACATTAGGACTTGCGTTTACTGACCTAATAAACTCCTTTGGAGTCAAGCAAAATGTCACCGGGCCCACTCATCGTTTTAATCATACACTAGATTTAATTATATCGCATGGAATCGATCTTACTGCTATAGATATTGTACCTCAAAGTGATGATATTACAGACCATTTCCTTGTATCGTGCATGCTGCGTATAACTGATATTAACTATATGTCGCAGCGTTACCGTCTGGGCAGAACTATTGTTCCAGCCACCAAAGAAAGATTCGCAAATAACCTGCCTGATCTATCTCAACTGCTATTTGTACCCAAAAATACACACGAATTAGACGAAATTACTGACAACATGGGCACTATTTTCTCTAATACATTAGAAGCTGTTGCCCCCATCAAACTGAAAAAGGTTAGAGAAAAACGTACTGTACCATGGTATAACAGTAATACTCACTCTCTCAAGAAATTAACTCGTAGTCTTGAACGCAAATGGAGAAAAACTAACTTAGAAGTTTTTAGAATTGCATGGAAAAACAGTATGTCCAGCTATAGACAGGCTCTAAAAACTGCTAGGGCAGAGCATATACACAAACTCATTGAAAATAACCAAAACAATCCAAGGTTTTTATTTAGCACAGTGGCTAAGTTAACAAATTACCAGATGCCACCTGATTCAAATATTCCACCAACGTTAAATAGTAATGACTTTATGAATTTCTTCACTGATAAAATAGATAACATTAGAAATACAATAGTGAATGTAGATTCTACAGCATCTAACACTTCAGTTTTATCCATCGCACCCAAAGATAAACTGCAGTGCTTTACAAATATAGGACAGGAAGAGCTAAATAAACTTATCACTGTATCTAAACCAACAACATGTTTATTAGATCCTGTACCCACTAAATTACTGAAAGAGTTGTTACCTGTAGCCGAAGAACCGCTACTCAATATCATAAACTCGTCGTTAACTTTAGGACACGTCCCAAAACCATTCAAGCTGGCGGTTATCAAGCCTCTTATTAAGAAACCAAAACTAGATCCTAGTGTACTGGCAAATTATAGGCCTATTTCAAATCTTCCATTTATGTCTAAAATTTTAGAAAAATTGTGTCTGCTCAATTGAGCACCTTCCTGCATAAAAATGATCTGTATGAAGAATTTCAGTCAGGTTTTAGGCCCCACCATAGCACAGAAACTGCACTTGTTAAAATTACAAATCAGAATCAGAATCAGAAAGAGCTTTATTGCCAAGTATGCTTACGCATACAAAGGAATTTGTTTTAGTGACATAAGCTTCCAGTACACAGAGACAACAACACACAGAAAAAAAAAAAAAGGAGATTTACAAATTGACAAATAAATAAGTGTATAAACAATTGTGCTATAAATGATAATGGAATAGGATTGAGTGAGATGAAGGAATGTTCTAGGATGGAGGGTTAACAAATAAATATAAGGATATTGCACGTTTATAAGCATAAGTAGGGAACATTTAACTGTTCATGAGGTAGATTGCCTGGGGGAAGAAACTGTTCTTGTGCCTTGTTGTTCTGGTGTTTGCGGCTCTGAGGCGCCGGCCAGATGGCAAAAGTTCAAAGATGGGTTGACTTGGATGTGAAGCCGCTCCTTAAGGGAGGGGTTCTGTCATGATTCTGCCTTCATGTCCTGACTTTTCTCTAGTCTTGAGGCAGGATCATGACAGACCCGTGTTTTGTGTACAAGCACATGGCCTTGTCTTTGGGCCATGTGCTTGTGTTGTCTCGTCCCCTTGCCCCACCCCCCTTGTTATCCTAGTCTTGTCGTGATTGCCGTATCTGTGCCACCTGTTGTGTCTTAATTAGTTCTCCTATTTAGATCCCCTAGTGTGCTCTGTCTTTTGTTGGTTCATTGTGATTGTTTACCATATCGTGAGTGTCTCTATATGTTTCTGTATCCTAGAAGAAGACTCGAGTCTTGTGTTTGTATATCTGAAGTTAGTGTTTTTGTGTTAAGAGTCTTTGTTTATCATGGTGAACAAGTCTTGTAAAAACGTTTAGTCTCAGCCCTAGTCGTTGTTTTCCCCCTCGTGGGTTTTGTTTTCCCCTTTTGTATTTAATAAATCCTGTGTTTGGTACATCCTGTCTGCATCTGAGTTCATCCCAACCCCTCCATATAACAATGTGTCCATGTTTAGCATGGGAATCCAACTCTTTAACAGTGTAAAAAACTCAGTATGCATGAAATAGCATTTAACCCCCCCTTTAAGTAATTGATGGTAAAAAATCAGTTCTAGAAAGACAAAACAAATAAATAGCGATTTAACCGTAACAAAGGCATAACTATTAGAACCCCAAAATATACAAAAATATACAACAATTTCAAACAACACAAATTAATTATTACTGTTTACCAAAGAATCAAACAAACACCAATCTCCCCCTCCGGCATGAGACCAATTAAGTGTGCCTTCTATTGGCGGGAAACAAGTATTTAAAAATGGTGGCAATGTGGTGCCCGGGTTTCTTATGTTTGTTATGAGGAAATGTTCCAGTACGTAAGTATGACTGTTTATTTTATGTAAGTGGATAATTGAAAACAATAAACATTTAACATGGTAAACTGTCTTGTTTGTATTCTCAACAATACACAAATCGACATAATAAAATTAATGACTCACAAAACTAAAAAAAAAATGGTGAGAACAGGATCAACACTTAAACATTACACAATCAATTACACACACACATACCTGGGGCCCGTTCTTCGTACGTTGCTTATTACATCTGAGATCAAATGACACATCCAAGATGATATCGTGCTAATCATGATCCGGCTAATTGGGTTCTTCGAACACACCTGTTGTGTATGATTAGTATCGCTGGATTGAGTTATCTGAGATAATTGCGCATTCATGTGTTGGCTTAAAAGGGGATATGTATCGATACTCGAAACCATGATCAGCAGTGCAGCGATTGGTTGGTAGCAAGACGCCAATGTAATGACGTCATATAATTTAAAACGGCACCTGACGAAAAACTTAACAAATTTCTGGACTTTTATAAGGAAACAGTCAAGCAAACAAAACTACATAAAAGTTATAATAGATACATGAAACAGATAATCGATAGGCCTACATGTTTTTATTTTTATTCAAATTTTTTTCATGATTCCCAATTATTTAGATTAGCAATTTATGATAGTTGTGCAGTCTTTACATTTTTATTTCAATGTAGAAATTATTTATTCATTTCATTTTATATTGGGACATATTTGTTACGTGACAGCATTAATGAAAGTTTCTTAAGGGTCAATATCATGTAATCTGCATCTTCGCTCTATAAAGCCACTCTAATAATAGCAGTCATCACTCAAAATAATGCACGACTCTATTATCTGTATAACATATTTGTTATAGACTCTAATACAATTATGAAGTAATACTTTTATGACAAATAAATATTTCAGTGAGTAAAACTGGCTGTCTATAGTAGGCTGTTATGGACTACACAGCATTTTTATATTATTTAAAAAATATTTTTTTAATGATTATTATTTAAAATTATTGTCCCTGGATCAGTACGATACTCTTGTAATAAGGTAGTGGTGGTAGCAGACATATTTTGAGTATCAGTTCTGTTTAAAAAGAAGCGATCTAATCCTGTTTACATGAAATAAGATGCTCCCGAGCAGGTTTAAGCTAACGGACCTGTTGCTATGACAGCAGCTCCGGGATGAGCTTCAAAGAACCAAACGATCCAAGATCACGCCAAATCGTCAACATTCAAATCGAGCTAACTGAGTTAGCGACGTATGAAGAACGGGCCCCTGGTGTTAACTAATGTTACATTGCGCAAAACAAATATGTGTTGTTGTATGAAAAGTGTATGTATGACCAGTGTGTTGTGTTCTCAGTCCAGTACCAAAGTCTCTAGTCACAGTGCTCCACTGTGACAAGGCTTAAGTAATTCCAATGCTTAAACCTACACTAAACCTTATACTCATAGATAACAATAGACCAAACCTTCCTCTCCAATTCAGAGTGAAAATACTTGAATGAGTTGTTTTCATTCAGGTCTTCTCTTTCCCCCTACAGCATAAAACAACCTGTTAGACAACAATTGAAATTTCTTTGCTGTTTGTTACTAAAACCATGTGGCTACCAAGTGCTCCCAGATCATCTCTCCTTATTCTGCTGGACCTGTCTGAAACCTTCAATACAGTAAATCATCAGATCCTCCTGTCTACCATCTAAACAGTGCATATCAGATGGGCTGCAGAACAGTGGTTTAAGTACAAAACTTACAGGTAGAAGTTTATGGCAGGAAAACCATGTCACATCAACTATACACTGGGCATACCTCAGGGTTCTGTGTTTATCCCCCTCTTTCTTTCATTATATTAAACATCACTGGGGCCTAAGCAGTTCAACTTCTTTCTTTCTTTCTTTCTTTCTATTTACATAACACCAATTAAAAAACTGAAGCCTAACCAATACTGTGGAAAAGTGTTTCTCCACCTATCTTTTAGGCAAACTAATGGTAGGTCCAATGAATTAGTGTTAGAATGCCTTGATGGCAGGTACAATTGTGTGTCATCGGCATGTCAATGGAATAATACAACATACTTCTAAAAGATGTTACCTATATATACTATATATAATCCACTGTTGAGCACTCATTGATTTCAAGAGTAGAGCTCTTGTAGAAGGGAATTAGACCAGAAGTCCAATGGAATTGAAGCACTGAAGAAAATTAATGCATCATTACCCAGAATCTACCCAGAGGTCCTGTTCCTTCACCCCAGCCCAGTCCAGGACATAACAGTCACATTATTTTTTGAGAGAGAGAGAGAGAGAGAGAACTGAGAACAAGAGACAAAAATAATATCACTGTTTCTGCTCTTTACAGATGTAGTTCCGAGCGCCGGTTGCTTTGGAGGCTATATGCTGACTCTACTTACTGGACAGGAGAAATGTCAAGTCACTTAAAACTGAAGAGAACAGACCATAGACATCTGTTTCAAACACTCTGTTGTTTACATTAGCAGGGTGCAGGCATGACAGATAAAGAAACTGGGCAACTGTAAATAATTGCAGGGAGGTTTAGATTAAAATAAAAGCCAGGGTGAACAAACAGTTTAAACTTCAGTCAGGGGTTTAGAATCTGACATTCATTAAAGAAACCCAAGCACAAATCAATCACCTTTATTTATATAGTGCTTTAAACAAAATACATTGCGCCAAAGCACTGAACAACATTCATTTGGAAAACAGTGTCTCAATAATGCAAAATGATAGTTATGATAGTTAAAGGCAGTTCATCATTGAATTCAGTTATGTCATCTCTGTTCAGTTGAAATAGTGTCTGTTTTAATTTGCAATCAAGTCAATGATATCGCTGTAGATGAAGTGACCCCAACTAAGCAAGCCAGAGGCGACAGCGGCAAGGAACCGAAACTCTATTACCTGGAGGAAAATATCAACCTCTACAGCTTTATATCAAATGAGCATGTGGATGTTTCAATATGTCTAGATCAAGGTTTATTTATTTGTCACATACACAGTTATATAGAAAAGGGAAATGTGAGTCAGGTCCGTTACATGGAGAGTGCAATTATTAAAGAATACCACACGGATGAAAATATACATAAATATAGCTGTTAAAGAATGACATAAAAGTAAACAATAAAAATATAAGAATATAAAAAACTATGTATACTGTAGAATTAAATATAGAATAGAAAATAAGGTTGCACTTTATTTTACAGTACGTGTACTTACATCTACTTATAGTGTACTTACCATTTATTTATCTAAGAATGTTCTGGTAATACAAGTTAACTACATTGGGTAGGGTTAGGTTTAGGGGAAGGTTCAGGGTTAGTATCTAGTTATTACATAGTTATTGTAATTACTATAATAAGTACATAGTATGTACATGAGGAACAGGACTGTAAAATAAAGTGCTACCGAAAATAACGTGCATGAAAGTACACTCTAGTCTTAAATATTAAGATACCCAGGGATGTACAAGAGGCAATGTGCACATGTGCATTATACTGTAGTCTTAAATATTAAAATACACAGGAATGTACAAGAGGCAAATGTGCAAACAGGTTGACACTTTCAGTATGTCAATGTGAGGTAAAGAATGATGAATATCTTACTGATAAAGTGAATAAACTCTTTTGGAGTCAAGTAAAATGTCACCGGGCCCACTCATTGTTTTAATCATACGTTAGATTTAATTATATCGCATAGAATCGATTTTACTGATATAGATATCATACCTCAAAGCAATTTTGTTACAGACCATTTCCTTGTGTCGTGCATGCTGCATATCACTGATATTAACTATATGGCTCAGCGTTACCATCTGGGCAGAACTATTGTTCCAGTCACCAAAGACAGATTCGCAAATAACCTGCCTGATCTATCTCAACTACTATTTGTACACCAAAATACACATGAATTAGATGAAATGACTGACACCATGGGCACTATTTTCTATAATACATTAGAAGCTGTTGCCCTGATCAAATGGAAAAAGGTTAGAGAAAAACGTACTGTGCCATGGTATAACAGTAATACTCTCTCTCTCAAGAAAGTAACTCGTAGTCTTGAACGCAAATGGAGAAAAACTACCTTGGAAGTTTTTAGAATTGCATTGGAAAAACAGTATGTCCAACTATAGACAGGCTCTAAAAACTGCTAGGGCAGAGCATATACACAAACTCATAGAAAATAACCAAAACAATCCAAGGTTTTTATTTAGCACAGTGGCTAAAATAACAAATTACCAGACGCCACCTGATTCAAATATTCCACCAATGTTTAATAGTAATGACTTTATGAATTTCTTCACTGATAAAAAAGATAGCATTAAAAATACAATAGTTAATGTAGATTCTACAGCGTCTAACACTTCAGTTTTATCCATCGCACCAAAGATAAACTGCAGTGCTTTACAAATATAGGACAGGAAGAGCTAAATAAACTTTATCACTGTATCTAAACCAACAACATGTTTATTAGATCCTGTACCCACTAAATTACTGAAAGAGTTGTTACCTGTAGCCGAAGAACCGCTTCTCAATATCATTAACTCGTCGTTATCTTTAGGTCACATCACAAAATCATTTAAGCTGGTGGTTATTAAGCCTCTTATTAAGAAACCAAAACTAGATCCTAGTGAACTGGCAAATTATAGGCCTATTTCAAATCTTCCATTAATGTCTAAAATTTTAGAATTTTTAGAAAAAGCTGTGTCTGCTCAATTGAGCACCTGCCTGCACAAAAATGAACTGTATGAAGAATTTCAGTCAGGTTTCAGGCCCCACCATAGCACAGAAACTGCTCTTGTTAAAATTACAAATGACCTGCTTCTTATGTCAGATCAAGGCTGCATCTCATATCTAGTTTTACTTGATCTTAGTGCTGCGTTAGACACCATAAATCATGACATGCTCATAGATAAATGACAAAACTATACAGGTATTCAAGGGCAGGCTCTAAGATGGTTTAGATCTTACTTGTCCGATCGCTACCATTTTGTTTATTTAAATGGGGAGTCATCTCATTTATCACCAGTAAAATATGGAGTGCCCCAAGGATCCGTCCTAGGTCCCCTTCTATTTTCAATATTCATGTTTCCCCTTGGTAATATTATTAGAAAATCAGAATTAGCTTCCACTGTTATGCTGATGATACTCAGCTATATATCTCAACGAGACCAGATGAAACTTCTAAATTATCTAAGCTAACAGAGTGTGTTAAAAATGTAAAAGATTGCATGACCAATACTTTTCTCCAATTAAATTCGATTAAGACAGAGATATTAATTATTGGACCAAAAAAAGAGTACACAGGATCTTGTAGATTACAATCTGCAACTAGACGGATGTACTGTTACTTCCTCTACAGTCAAAAATCTGGGTGTTATATTAGATAGCACTTGTCTTTTGAAAATCATATTTCCCATGTTACAAAAACTGCATTCTTCCACCTTAGAAACATTGCCAAGCAACGAAACATGCTATCTGTTTCTGATGCAGAAAAGCTAGTTCATGCATTAATGACCTCTAGACTGGACTATTGTGATGCACTTCTAGGTGGTTGTCCTGCTTCGTCAATAAACAAGCTACAGGTAGTCCAAAATGCAGCAGCTAGAGTCCTTACGAGGTCAAGAAAATATGATCATATTACCCCAATTTTACAGTCTCTGCACTGGCTACCTATTAAGTTCCGTATCAGTTACAAATTATCATTACTTACCTATAAGGCCCTAAATGGTTTAGCTCCTGCATACCTAACTATCCTTCTACCACGTGACAATTCATCACGCTCCCCAAGGTCACAATACGCTGGACTTTCGGTAGTTCCTAGGATAGCAAAGTCCTCTAAAGGAGGTAGATTTTTTTCACATTTGACTCCCAAACTCAGGAATACCCTTCCTGATAATGTTAGGGGTTCAGACACGCTCTCTCGGTTTAAATCTAGATTAAAAATGCATCTCTTTCACCAAGCATTCGAAAAATGTATCTCTTAAATTGTGAGTGTAGTTGCATCTGATCAAATGCGCATTCTTATTCTTTAGCTTGGGTTAAACTAATTAATTTTACTTTGTTGGATGAGCAGCTATGTTTTGCCACGGGATTTACATCATGGTAACTAGGATTTACACAAGCTCCAGTCTGGATCCAGAACACCTGAGAAGAGATGATGCTGACCCCTCAGAGGACCCCAGATGATGCTAACCCTGAATCAGAAAACAGAACTAACAAATATTGCTACAAGTGTGAATGCATCATATAATAATAATTAATTATTAATAATATTAATAATGTTCATTGTCTGGCTGACTATGTCTTGTATAATTTTTTCAAAAAATCCTGTCATGTGTGCACAAACTGACAGTCACCACTTATAAGCTACTACTAAATATTGTAGAAACATAATTTTCTGTAAAATTGCTTTGTAATGATTTGTATTGTAAAAAGCGCTATAACAAATAAACTTGAATTGAATTGAATATTAAGTGGAGACGTGAATATGTTAAGAGGCTGGTCCTGATGGCCTGGGGGAAGAAACTATACCAAGTATTCAAAGTGCCCTCTAGGGGTATTAAAGGCGGTTTTCCATTCATCCCCCTTCCTGATGCGGACCAAATGACCAAAAGCGTTACGTAAATCTAATTTTGTGAATACGGATGCTCCCCGTAACCTCTCAAAAGCTGAAGACATGAGTGGTAATGGATAAGTGTTCTTTATCGTACTGTTGTTCAGCTCTCGGTAATCAATACAAGGTTGCAGAGAACCATCCTTCTTACCCACAAAAAAGAATCCCGCCCCCGCTGGAGAAGAGGAAGGGCGGATGAACCCAGATGCTAAGGAATCAGAAACGTATTTCTCCATGGCCTCCCTCTCTGGAATAGAAAGAGAGTATAATTTTTTTTTTTTATGCGGAGACTTACCTGGCACTAAATCTATGGCACAGTCGGGACTTACTGAACACCTCCTTCAGGTCCAGATAATCTGCGGGCACGTTTGACAATACCATGTTCTCCTTCTGAATGACAGAGACAGGGACAACAGGACAAGCAGAAACCTGACAAGACTCATGACAACTTTCACTCCACAATGTGACTGTGTTGGAACCCCAAGTGACGTGCAAGGAGTGAGTCAATGAAATTACCTTCAGCTCCGGAGACCAAAAGGGCTTGACAGTCTTGTGTGTGATTCTCCCACCGCAGTTTCACAGGAAGGAGAGTCGATGATGTTGTTGAGGACTTCCCAGCGGAGATCCCACCCGATAGTAGCCTCATGTATACTACCGGGCTGGCTCTTTTACCAGGCAGGAATAGATGGTATGTCCTGAGCCTCCGCAGTACAAACATAGTCCTTGGGACCTCCGCCACTCTCTCTCCCTCCGGGACAGCCGAGCTCTACCCACCTGCATGGGTTCGTGGTCGTTGACGGGACCGACCGCGTTCTCTCGACTAAAGCGGCCCCTTTCCGGAGAGATGGGATGGCGCGTAGGACTGATCTTACGACCCTAGACGATTAATCCGGGCATCAACTCGTAAAGCTAGGTCAATGAGACCGTTGAGTGTGGGGTGTAGCTCGAGGAAGTAGATCTCCTTTTGAACACGGTCGGCTAGCCCATGCAGGAATCGATCCCACTGCGCCGCCTCGTTCCACTTTCACACGGCTGCCAGGGTGTGGAACTGAATGGAGTAATCCGTGGCCGAGGAGGTTCCTTGATGTAGGTCTGAGAGCTGGTGAGTGGCTTCCCTGCCGGCCACGGCTCGATCGAAGACCCTCCTCATCTCCTCCGAGAGGGTGTGGAACAAGGCGCAACACAGATGTTGGTTTTCCCACACCGCCATCCCCCATAGGTGGCGAAGGTGCAGGGCTGTAAGGCAAAGTGCATGGAACACTTATTTAGGAAAGTTCTGCAGAAAGCTGGCTCACCGTAGTAGTTTTCTGGCACCGGAAGTCGCGGCTCTGGCCAGAAGTGATCCTGGGGGGTCTCCCGGGGGACAGGCGGCGCAGGCGGTGCGATGGGCACAGTGGGAGAGGTGAGCTGATGGATCTGCTGGGTGAGCTCAGACACCTGTGCCACCAGTGCTTGGATAGCGCGTCTGGTGTTAGAGATGCTCTCCTGCTGCTGATCCATGCGTTTGACGCTGTGGTGAATAAAGTCAGTTAAAGTGGTGGTGCTCGCTGCTTCCATTTTGCATGAGAACGTTCTGTGGGGACTGGGTGAAGGAGGGGCTAGAAACAAGTGTGAGTTCAACAATTTAATGAAAATAAAACAAACAAACAAGAGTACAAAACAATGCTGGGAAGATGACAATCCAAGATGGTGGGGAGACGGTGAGTAATCCGGATGGTGATGGTGAGTTGGCAGCAGGAGAGGATGGCACAGGAACTGCGGGGAATCGAGCCGAACGTAAGTAGTGATACTTGTGGAGGTGCGAAGAGTGGATGAGGTTCCGGGGAAAGACACGATCATCCAACGCAGAACAACACAGAAGCATAAGACAGTTACTCAACATGAAACAACGTTCTCACAAGACGTAAGACAAGCCAATATATAGGGAGAGTGTAATGAGTGACAGCTGCTGCTGATGACAATTAACAGAGATGCCCACAAACTAATCAGTACAGACGCAAAACACACAGACTTCACCACAAAGTGCAAAACCCAGAGATCACGGTTTACCAATCGTGACAGGTGGATGGAGTCCTTGATGATTTTAACAGCTCTGCTTTTGCAGTGTTTGAGGTAGATGTCCTGCAGAGAGGGGAGAGCAGACCCGGAGATGCGCTCAGCCAAACGCACAACTCTATGCAGGGCTTTGCAGTTTTGACTGGTGCTGTTCCCATACCACACTGAGATAAAGTGTGTCAATACACTTTCTATGGCCCCTGAATAGAAAGTTTTCAGGATTGCTGGTGAGACCCTGAATTTCCTTAACTGTCGCAGATGGTACAGTCTTTGCCTGGCATAATTAACCTGTGTTTGAATGTGTGTAGTCCAAGTGAGGTCCTCAGAGATGTTTACACCAAGGTACTTGAAGCTGCTCACCCTCTCCACAGGGGTCCCGCTGATTGTGAGAGGAGTACACGGCTGCTGCTGTCTCTTCCTGAAGTCCACAATCAAGTCATTAGTTTTACTCACATACAGGTCCTTCTCAAAAAATTAGCATACTGTGATAAAAGTTCATTATTTTCATAATGTAATGATAAAAATTAAACTTTAATATATTTTAGATTCATTGCACACCAACTGAAATATTTCAGTTATTTTATTGTTTTAATAATGATGATTTTGGCATACAGCTCATGAAAACCCAAAATTCCTATCTCAAAAAATTAGCATATTTAATCCGACCAATAAAAGAAAAGTGTTTCTAATACAAAAAAAGTCAACCTTCAAATAATTATGTTCAGTTATTCACTCAATACTTGGTCGGGATCCTTTTGCAGAAATGACTGCTTCAATGCGGCGTGGCATGGAGGCAATCAGCCTGTGGCACTGCTGAGGTTTTATGGAGGCCCAGGATGCTTCGATAGCGGCCTTTAGCTCATCCAGAGTGTTGGGTCTTGCGTCTCTCAACTTTCTCTTCACAATATACCACAGATTCTCTATGGGGTTCAGGTCAGGAGAGTTGGCAGGCCAATTGAGCACAGTAATACCTTGGTAAGTAAACCATTTACCAGTGGTTTTGACACTGTAAGCAGGTTCCAGGTTGTGCTGAAAAAACGAAATCTTCATCTCCATAAAGCTTTTCAGCAGATGGAAGCATGAAGTGCTCCAAAATCTCCTGATAGCTAGCTGCATTGACCCTGCCCTTGATAAAACACAGTGGACCAACACCAGCAGCTGACATGGCACCCCAGACCATCACTGACTGGGTACTTGACGCTGAACTTCAGGCATTTTGGCATTTCCTTCTCCCCAGTCTTCCTCCAGACTCTGGCACCTTGATTTCCGAATGACATGTAAAATTTGCTTTCATCCGAAAAAAAGTACTTTTGACCACTGAGCAACAGTCCAGTGTTGCTTCTCTGTAGCCCATTTCCTACACACGCCTGTGCACGGTGGCTATGGATGTTTCTACTCCAGACTCAGTCCACTGCTTCCGCAGGTCCCCCATGGTCCTTCTCCACAATCTTCCTCAGGGTCCGCTCACCTCTTCTCGTTGTGCAGCGTTTTTTGCCACACTTTTTCCTTCCCACAGACTTTCCACTGAGGTGCCTTGATACAGCACTCTGGGAACAGCCTATTCGTTCAGAAAGTTCTTTCTGTGTCTTACCCTCTTGCTTGAGGGTGTCAATGATGGCCTTCTGGACAGCAGTCAGGTCAGTCTTACCCATGATTGCGGTTTTGAGTAATGAACCAGGCTGGGAGTTTTTAAAAGCCTCAGGAATCTTTTGCAGGTGTTTAGAGTTAATTAGTTGATTCAGATGATTAGGTTAATAGCTCGTTTAGAGAACCTTTTCATGATATGCTAATTAAATAAATAAAAGAACTGAAATATTTCAGTTGGTGTGCAATGAATCTAAAATATATGAAAGTTACATTTTTATCATTACATTATGGAAAATAATGAACTTTTATCACAATATGCTAATTTTTTTAGAAGGACCTGTACAAATTTGCTATATCTGTCACAGGTTTCTTGATTTCTCCTCTCATACAAACTCTCGGAAATCTTTGGGTTTGGCCCTTTTGAATGTTGTATCTCAAAGTAAAGAATGATATGATGGAATCAGATATGAAGTATATTGTATAATATAAAAATAGGAATTGAAAAGCAAAAGTCTGTCTTTGAAAGACAAAGTTTTAGAATGTAATGGGGTTCTCACATTAGGAATTTGTTACATTTCACTGAATGACAAGACTATTTTTGCAGCGCAGTGAAACATCCAGTATTTTCTCAATAAGCTGTATTCACTCTTGGTCACGACTGAAGTCTCGGTGTGTCAGTTACTAAACCTGAAATGTGGTTTGACACCATGTGTTACTGTGAGAGGCTATTACAGTGAATAATATTACTTTTCTTCTATCAAGGAAACTTTTTACAAGAGAAATGACAATAATTCAATAGGTTTGCACTGACCTCTCAAGGCGGAGACCATCTTGTCAGTAACTGGTAAGTGGTAATGGGATTCCTATGTGTTTAAAGGACCCAAAATGATAATTATGTCCTCATTTACCCACAGTCATGCCATCTAAACCTGAATGACTCTGACAGATAGATTTAAAGTTGGTTTTAAGGGTGTGAAAGGAGCTGTGTCAATTTGAAATCAAGCAGGAGTACAGAGAGCTGGCGTTTTGAAAGCACAATGGGATTCTCATTTGTTAATGGATAACAGAGAGCACTGCAGAATGTTCTGGTTAAAATCTCTCATCTATTGATCAAGAGATAGAGCATCACTCAACCATGACATTACCCCATCCTCAATGAAAATCAGTGATCGCAACATTTTCTGGCATAAAGTGAGCTCTGACATTAGTTCAAATGGAGATGTCTGAGGCTGAGGGCCGTTTAAAGGCCAATGTTCTGCCCAACTTCACACAGCAATTACTGAGAGCAGAGAGGGCATGTGTGGGTGTTTTAGGGCTTGTATAGAGGTTAATGAAGCTTATGACATGTCTACACTCTCAGTCAATTTATTACACAGAATGCATGTACCATCAGACATGGTGACGTATCTGTGCAGAATGAACAGCTACTGACTTCAGTAAATGCTGTGCAGAACACCTCATAATTACACATCTGATCCAAAAGTCTAAATTAAAGGCAAACCTCTACAGGGTCTTCACCAATGAGAAGGACTGAAATGTAAATATCAAAACTTTTTTGTTGTTGTTAAAAAAGACAAATAATTAGCCTGCTCATCATATCTAGCTTTCAGATAATATTTTTGTCTAATCACTTTGGTAAGCCTATAATTAATGTTTATATATTAGATTTGGTTTTGGACAATGAGGAGTGAGGAGATGATCTAAATACAGCAGTTTATTCACAAACTCACAACAAAAGACATTCCAAATGGGACAAAAATCCAAAAGCAAGGCAGAAATACAAAACACACAACAGCTATACAAGAGGATATAAAGACAACGTCGACACCAGGCTACTGAAACTTAGGGGATAATAAAAGAACAGCTGAAGCTAATGAATTACCAAGGCAACAACCAAGGGTAACTATGGGAAAAACAGCAATGGAAACAATTGCAAACAGGAACTAAATAGGGAATGAAACAGCAGAACAAAAAGAACAGAGAATACACTTAAACATAAGAGTCCTTGAAAATGAAACAGGGTAAACAAAACAGGAATTCTAACAGAGACCTATCGGCAGGGCCGTGCACAGACCTTTTGAGGGGCATGTGCTGAAACCGAAAAAGGGCACCCCCTCCCTTTTTTATATCAATTATATATATTCTCTTTTTTAGCTATTCTGTTTGGTTTTATAAGCTAATTTGTATTATTTGGTTAACATGATTATGAATGACATTGAGAAGAGGGGAAGGTGAGCAATGAGTCAAGTATTTTTGACAAACTTTTTTTAAATATAATTTAAGTAATTATGTCCAACTCAATTATTGGACATAATTACTTAAGATTATAAGAAACTATAGCCATACCGTTACTATAACATATCCAACATGTATCAGCCTACCTGGCAAAAATTTGATACTTTGGTGGACCAGGGATGATGGTCTCTTGAAGGTCTCTTATTAACTACACTTTCCCTAAAATAAGCCAGCAATGAAAAAATAAATAAAAATAGTGTGAAAAGTACAGTTGCAGTGAAACGCATTTCTGAAGGATCACGTGACACTGAAGAGTACTGAACTCGAGTAATGATGCTGAAAATTCAGCTTTGATCAGAAAAATGAATTACATTTGAAAATATATTCAAATAGAAAACAGTTATTTAAAATTGTAAAAAAAATATTACACAATATTACTGTTTTTGCTGTATTTTGGATCAAATAAATGAAGCTTTGGAATGAATCTTGAATTACATTCCGCATGATAAAATATAAAGATTTCACAGAGATCTTCTGTAATTTTTTTTTAGTTACTACTACATTACTGTTGTAAACCATGTTTTACTACATTTTATACATGTCAGGACGGAGCGGAGCGGAGAGTATACCATAACATGATTAGCCTAAATGTTAATAAATTAAGTGTATCAGCAATAATAAATCAAAGAAGAAAATTTCTTAGAAATATATGTTATCAAGGTGACGAGGTACGAAACAGCGCGGGGGCGCACCTGTTATGATTTTTCGATGGTAAAAACAAATTATATGTTGTTGTATTACTTATCAATATATAGTTTTTGACCAGTGAATGTGTGCAAATGTGAATTTTTTTTGACTGTCATTAAAACGGCGACGGCGCCAGTCGATTCTGTTCCCCTCGGAATGTCTGTTTCCCCTCGAGTTGCCAGGTCCGTGTAATAAACCCAACCAAATAGTTAATCAAACATTTTCCCAAAGTAGCCTAAATTCCGCGGATTTGGCAACATTCCCGCATGCAAATACACCAAACACACCTGGATTTAAGGAATGCAAAAAGGGACAAATTTCTTGCTACACTGCAGCATAGTAAAATGATTCTCACACTCCCGTTTATGTTCTTTTTTATTATTATTCATCTTGCAGTTGTTCCGTTATTTTTGTCTTATGTTTTTACATTTCAAGTTGAAAAACCTCTCGTCCTAAATTTATTTTCAAGTTTAAGATTTAGGACGGTATTTTGAACTATTTGACTTGCCGTACATCCAGTCACGCTTCTTGCGCACGCTAGTTCTGATCGTACGTATAGTAACTCGGCAACTACGCAACAATTGTAGTATGTTTGCGTTAAGGGGAACAGACATTCCGAGGGGAACAGAATCGACTGCTACTACACCGAAAATCTGACAGCGTAGGACAAATCGACAGAACACCGGCATCACATTACATTTTCATCTACAGGTTACAAACTAGTTTTTGTAACGTTAGCTATATAGACGGAGCGCTCAGTTTTTCCTGTGGTAAAATGCATTTGGCCTAAATCGCATTTTATAAAAGATGAAATGCTACTATCTGCACAGGCTATTTAAGTGTTGGCTATGGCTATGACTAGATGACAAAATGCTAGCCCTCTCTCTCTCTCTCTCTCTCTCTCTCTCTCTCAGGCGACGTCCCACATGTCTCAGTCAGTCATCAAATAAATAAAATATGAGCCTTTATAGACGTAGTGTTTAGTAGTACTTATTCAAACAACAAGATATTTATTTACCCTTCGCAAAACTTTGTTCAGCTCAGCTGTTGTCTACTGTGCGGCTGCTGTGGAACTTCAGTTGATTCAATTAATATAGAGGGGGCGGAGTTATCAGCTTACTGACAGCTTGAGGATCGAATAAGATTTACACAAGCTCGTTTTAAGAACTTTCATTTGCTAAATATTTGTAAAACAGACAGACAGACGTAAAGGGTGACCAATAGCATTGATAAAAAAAAAAAAAAAAAAAAAAAAACACTACTAAAAAAAGGGCTCTTCGGAGTTTAAGGGCAAAAAGGGCATGTGCTCTGCACAGGTTGAGCCCTACCTGTGCACGTGCCTGCACACATACGACACAAATACATGCCATTCTATAAAGGAGCATAACTGTTTCATACCTTCTCACACAAGAACATTGTATTACAAGTCCAATAAGTGAGATTACATGGGTATTTACTCTGAAAGGTGATTAGCGGGAAGATAAAGCCACTTACAGTATGTGCCCATTAGATGAATATTGATTTAATTCAATAAAAGCCCAGATTTCACTTTTTTTTTCACAAGCATTCCTCAATTAACCATGAGCAACAACTCCACCTTAACCCACCTCTAATTGCGCTGTCTAATGTGATTAGGGTTTAATAACAACCTATACACCTATGACAGATCCATGACCAGAGAATTTCTTGAGCTCTTATCGTCTTACCCATAATCCCTCACTCCACCGCCTCTCCTCCAGGTTAAGTGCTAAGACTGTCTAGAGGGATAAAAATAACATTTTTCCCACAATAGAGTTCCACAGCTGCAATTCCTTTATCCAATTTCCAGCAGTGTAGCCTTAATCAGGTCAGAACACTTTACAGCAGCAGCTTCTGATGCCAGATAAAGACCAAGAGAGGGAAAAAATGATAGAGAGCAGGACCCCTTCGTTTCAAGTGCTGCTTCCAGTTTTCTGCTCGGTCTTATTGCATTCCTGTCTTGCATGGTTACAGTAAGGCACTTAGCGCTAAGTGCACACTGCTTTGATTTGTCATATATTTCTCAGAGGTTGTTTGATAAAACCCACCAAAACGAGACGAAACAAAATGTTATAACATCATTTCGACTCATTTATTTGCGTTATAATTATTATTTTTGATAAAAGATGACAACAAACAAAGTTAAGTCTGACAGAGAGAAAGGGACAGATGTGTGTACTTCTGACATCTTTGATTGGTAAAATAAATGTTGTAAATTCAAATCAGAGCATCTTCCGTGTCTGGAATGGATGCATTCTTGAGTCTATAAAGTAACAATAATATAATAAGATGACCTTGTTTGAAATGGATTTGGCTAAAAGAAAATTTTGGTTTTGTCTATACTACTAGATAATTGTACTATATTGACTGGGTTAAATTTAATTGCATTACTAAAAAGAGACTAAAATACAATTTAAAATTAGTTTTTGTCAACTAAAACTAGACAAAAATAATCATGGTTAATTCTGCCTAAATAAGACTAAAATAATCAGACTTTTAGTTGACTGACAGTTGACTAGAGTAAAAAGAGTATGAACGTGAATAAAACTAATAAAAACTAAAATGACAGCTTCACACAAAGAATGGAATAAAACTAAAATAAAAACTGGCCACCAAAAACAACACTAATCTAGACTTAGTTTTTACATTTGGTTGATATTACACTCTAGCCTATAAACTATTCATCTGATCTGCAGAAAATCAGAGATTACTGTGTGTTTGGCTTTTGGTCTGTTTCCTTCCTTCCAAAATCAAACTACCAATTGCTTTATAGACAAGTGTGAAAACAAAGCAGGATACAGATGTGTTTAAAGACAGAGCAGTCTGCTCTGATTGGCCAACTGATCAGGTGCATTGTAATTGGCCGAATACTGCAAGCACTCATTGGAAATGTAACACATCTTTCCATAATCGAAAGTTTCATCTTTCAAAATAAATGCAAAGACAGTTAATAATGTCCTTCATTTTACCATAATTTCAAGCCTGAAATAGGAACAAGAGTCGTGTGACACAGTGATGAAGCTCGAATGTGTTTGCAGTACACAAGCCATGGACGGTTAAGACAACTCCACTGTGTGGCCTTCTCTCTCTCTCTCTCACTCACACACACACACGCACAAGCCCACCATTGTCCATAAAATGTGTCGCTGTTCTGTTTGTAAGTAATCTTAGAGATTCCTAAATGCATTTACTTTCCGGAAAGCCAGAAAAAGTGCCTGTGCTTTCTCCTAGATACACACAGCATCTCCCTGACATGACTTTAACTTAATTTACTTCAACACATTCATGTATACTGTAACACGCCAGTTCAGCCTGATTTGGCACATCAAATGAATTCATTTAATTTTAAAATGGAAAGTACAGTGAATAATAGCTAATTATGAGACTTACATTTACACTCAAACTGCACTAACAAACATAACAGTTACTTGTGAATCTGATTACTGCAAAGGTTTCTTCCTTAAGCTTCTTTGACAAAATCAGTTTTCACGCTAAATGCTGGGATTCTTCACACAAATATGAATTCTCATGTATCATGAACAATATGCTGAATCGAGACTATTGATCCCATAGAGCTATTCACACATGAGATATTGAGGTAGACTCTCTTTTTTCTTTGGAAGGGTGACATTTAAAAAAAAGAGGAATCAATGTTTATGTGGAACAATAGATCAAGGATCTATGAAGGGGAACAGGAGTTTACTTATCCAGTCTAGGGCCAGATTTACTAACAGCTTGCTCCAATGCAATCCCTCTTTCAGCTCTGAAAAGCTACTGTCAGGATTTACTAAAGACATGAAGTGAAACAGCAATAAAAAAAGGGGTGGACACATTTGAACATCTGCATCTGAACTTACAGCATACAGTATGCATTTGTAGGAGATTCCCTTACAGACACTACTTTAATGGGAGGAGAGATATTAAACTAATCATGCAAAGTGATTTACAAAGGTTTGTTTGTGACCCTACACTAATTCGAGCTGCTCTTGGTAGATTGTGTTGGTAATTATGGAAATGAGATGTTGCATTCGTGTTCTATAATTTGTCAGTAGATCAGCCACAGAACTATCCACTCCAGTCTGTGGTTTTATGGGATTGCAATTTCAGGCTAATTTGCCCTGTTTAGTGAATCTGGTGTTATAAATGTTTTTTGCATTTGGAGAAAGCTAACAAACACATTGCCCATGTTTCTTATGAGGGGCACTATGGGACTGTGGGCTACTGGGGCTGCTTATAAATGCCATCCAGTCCTTATACCAGTGCTCCCTAACCACGTTCCTGGAGGCCCTCAACACTGTGCATTTTCAAAATACCCATTATAGGTATTGGAGTCCTCTACTAAGGGCTGATGAGTTGAATCGATTGTGTTTGATTAAAAAGACATGTAAAATGTGAAGTGTAGGGGGGTCCATGAATGTGGTTGGAAACCACTGCCTTATACAACCAATGCAAGAGCTTGCCTGTGCCTGCCAATCTGACCATGGTGATCCACAAACCCCATTCACAGCACCTCTTAGTTAGAGTGACCACACATCCCAGCTGAAATATTGTTGAGTAATTCTTTAAAATTGACCAGAAACTATAAAAAGTTTATCAGGAATGCCCCAATCAAAAAGAAGCTCATAAGTCCCTTCTTGAGCAGGAGGCAAGTTTCCTCCAAAGACGAGCAGCACCAGTGAATTGTAAGAACGAATGTCTGTGTGTTAGCCTGGTGACAGATTGGCAATCTCTCCAGGGTGTTTCCCTGCCTAGAGCCGAGCCAGCAACTCCAGCATCCCTACGACCTGAAACAATGGCTAGGAGAATGGATGGATGGTTTTCAGTAGGGTTTTATTGAGAATGAATACAAAACTGATTGTCATGAAATGTCCTGTTCATGTCAGGAGGAGGGCTGCATTCTGTCACATTTAGTCAGATGTATTGACTGTAGAATATCTGTGTGACTGTAACTATGTGTTTGATGTGAATCATGCTCAATTCACTCCTTTCACTCATACTTTCTTAATGAAAGCCTACTTCATAAATGACTGGGTTGATAAATATATTTGCAGTGGATTTTCAACAATGCTAATATTAGGATGGCAATAACAGACCAAATGCAACCCTTACAGAAAAGCTGTGTATGCTTTATCTAGCTGCAACAACTTCATGCTCTTGCTGCTGCTCTCCACATTATATATAGAGCTTCATTTAGATTTTAGGTTTTTAAGGTTTACATTATTATTATCATTATTATCTAGGGCCGGCAGTGGTTCAGTGGTTCATGTAGGTTGTCTACAAACCGGAAGGTTGGTGGTTCAATCCCCGGCTCCACATGACCAAGTGTCGAGGTGTCCTTGAGCAAGACACCTAACCCCAGCTGCTCCCGACGAGCTGGATTCAGCCTTGAATTGCAAACACTGCAGTCAGTGTATAATGAGTGTGTGAATTGGTGAATGTGAGGCAAATTGTAAAGCGCTATATAAATGCAGTCCATTTACCATTCAAGAGGAAATGCTATTAATTTTTTGCAAAATTGCATAAAAGCCATGAGAATATGAGTCAAACACTAAGTGTATCCTTCTACTAATTTCATTGTACTGGAGGTGTTAGGAGGGCACACAAAGGTGACTCCCCCTGCCCCCACTGGACTGTGTTCATATTATAATATTTGAGTCAGATTTAGTACGATTGCATTCACATAAGCAGCGAACCGTACCAGAGTTCACGTGAAGTGTACCCCAGACCACCGTTTTTAAGCAGACTCGGGTACGGTTAGCGGGTGCGCATCTGAGTACGGAAGACAGTTCACATCATCCAAACAAACTGGATTCTGACGTCAGTCAACCCTGGGTTTGAAAGCACCCTGTTTGGTGAATTCGGGTCCATTTCCCAAACACAGCCGAAAGCATTGGGTTTGAAGAAACACGTTGGTTTCTCTTTGCTTTGATTAACAGTGGTTCCATATGAAAGATGACAATCTTGCTTACTGCAATCAAGCCAGCATAAAATAACAAAGAGTCTTCTGTTAGAGAGAGGTTGAATGTAGTTCAGAGTAATAAGTGAAGACAGGCAAAAATGAAAGTGTGCTAATTTGAGTTACACAGCTTATAAACGGGGCACGAGTATCAGAGGACTGTGAAAACACATGAAAATCATCTCATATAAAGTGTGTGGATTCCCTGTGACCTCCCTCCAGGGACAAAAGACAGAGAAAAAAAAGAGGAATGACTGCATTTATTATCATTCCTTCATCGCTGTATGTTTCATTAAAAGTAGCAAATTCCCTCAAGATCAATGATACTTAAAAAAGCAAAAAAGTCATTCAAACAAAGGCGTGTTGGATATGAAAAGATTACTCCAGTAATTTATCCATTGCTATTATAATATAAAGTCTTTACAATATAAAGGAATGACAGATGATTTTGCTGATGCCTTTATGTCTAACAATGGATCTACTAAAAAATAAATATAAAGAGGATAAAAAATAAAGAGGAGAAAAGCTACAACAATGCCATATGTAGTCTTGATTTCACTGGGGGACTTTCTACTTGTTCCTAATGCAGTTTTCTCATATTACAGTTTTTTTTCAACTGCTTACACACAAAATTATTACTTGTCACAGAATTTCTAAAACCTGACACTCAAACACCAGAACCACACACTAAATCTGCAAAACCATACACTAATTTTTGGCCTTTTACTCAGTTTTCAATTTCATTAAACACTTTTAGCAAAACACGACACACATTGTCTGGTTGGCCCGGACAGTGATGGTTTTTGTGACTGTTACATCATCAATACACTTCTCGGAGTACTCTTGGAGGTCTGTTGTGTTATTGTATGTGGCAGCCTGCTTAAACATATTCCAGTCAGTTGTGTCAAAGCAGTCTTGATGTTGCCAAGTGACTGATGATCCGATCTGCTTGATTGGATCACGGTGATCACATGTTAATGACAAGTGTAAACACAATCAAAGAAGCACAGGGAAGAAGGCAAAGGGAACTGAACACAGGAAGAAAACACAAAAACAAACGAGAACAAACACAAGACAGGACTGTAGCAGACAGAATTGTTGAATCATAATTAAAAACTGATCCAGTAAAATAACACAAAATTTAATGCATAACAAAATGTATTAATTTTATGTTATTATAACTGATTCATTTCTAGTTGCTTTACTGACACGACTTTATGTTCCCAAAGAACAATTCATAATCCAACAGGACAAAAACAACACAAACATAATGCAAATTTTTCCCCCATACTATTTTTCGGACAGATCACATAGAGGTTTTCAAGAGCCGGTGTGAATAAATCTATATTTAAATTCAAAGAGACAGTATAGTCTGTTCATAATGTGATATTTTATTAATATCCAGAATGTGGTGATGTGAACATTGCAGAGCACTAAACACACTCATGCAGTGTGTGTTTCATTCATACTCAATGCCAGAGGGCGCTCTCGAGCAAAAAGTCCAAAACAGACTTTCAGAGGTAATGACTTATGATGTGCACAAAATCCCGAATATGGACAAAAGCATCCGGCTATCTCTGTAAAAGCTGAATAAAAAGCAGAAACGTTTGGGCTAGTGAAACTGTCAGGATCCTGCCCTGACAGTCTTGTCTGTACTGTCTTTGTTCAATTTGTCTTTGTTTATTTTGTGCCTGAGCACATGGTTGTGTCTCTTGTGTCTACCACGTGCTCCTCTTGTCCCACCTCCTTGTTTTCCCTGGTCACGCCCTCTTGTTTAGTCCCCATTAGTCAGAGTGTTGTCACCTGTTTCTCATGTCTCTGTATGCTCTTATTGTGATCACTTCCCTCCTGTGTTTGCCGGTTCGTTTTGTGTGTGAGTTAGTGTCTGCTTAGCTTGCTAACTGTTCTAAACTAATAGCGGTTTTTCCTTGTCAGTTTAAGTCTGGTATTTGTTAGTTTAAGTTTATCTTGTCACTGTTTATTCTAGTCTAGTTTAAGTGTTTCTTTTTGTTTGGATCTCACTTTTTATTTGACTTAAGTTTGACTTGTTCTTTAAAGTATTTATTTTCCCCTTTAGAGTTATTTTCTTGGTTCGTCTTCCAGTTATTTCTAGAACTTTGTTTTGTATTTGTTTCTTTACCTTTTTAGTTTACTTTGGTTATTTCCCTAGTTAATCTGATTTCTAGGTCATAGCCCCTTGTCTGATTTTTGCCCTTGTATTAGTATTATTATTATTATTATTATAGTTGTTGTTGTTGTTGTTCTCATGTTGTCTTAAGTCTTGTCTAGTGTTTTGTGAGTTCTGTCTGTTCCTGTCTTACCCGCTGACTTCTCCCTGGCTACTGGGTCTCCCCGCCTGGAGGTCTGACGTGTGTGGCTATACCCCTATAGTCAAGTGCCCTTGGTTCCTGGGGTTGTGGTTTGGTTCCTTGCACAGCCTCCTCTACAGTCCTGCACTCGGTTGTCACCCAGAGCCTCCCTTGGCGGTCATTCCCCCAAACTGCCTGCTCCACTGTCTACCCATCTACCCAATCCTACTGTCTGGACTGTTCAAGCCACTCCCTCCTATCGTGCTTTGTCTTTTGTCAATAAACGTTCCTTGTTCACTCTGCATCTGGGTCCTCTCCCTCAGTAACCCTGACAGAACGAACCGGCCAAGTCAGGACCCAGCAGAATGAGTATCAAGATCCTACCCCCTGCAAATGCTCAGGAGAGACTGGCCCGCCAGCAAGGCCTGGGTGCACTTCGGCAGCAGGGGCAAGAGGTGAGGGCCTTTGCCCAATTCTTTTGGACTATGTCTAGGGACCTTGAGTATCAGGATGCAGCCCTTAAGGATGTCTTTAACCTCTGTTTGGATGATCCACTGCCTCAGTGGGAGATGGAGCAATTGAGGATCTTGGACTTTTGGAACTTTTCCAATTATTTGCACCACCGCAAGGATTGGCAGATACTTACACCACCAGAGTCCCCCTACAGTGATCACCCCACTCTCACTCCATCGAGTCAAGTCCCTGATCATCTTTTGACTCCCACTGAGAAAAGGAGAGTGAGAAGGAGGGCAGCCAAAGCTGCTGCATCTGTCATGGAGGCCTCTGTGCTGGTTCCAGCCTCCGAATTGGCTGAGTCCCTCACAGTCACGTCTGAGTCAACCAAGTGCTCTGAAGCGGTCAAGCTCAAGGAAGTTGTGAGGGAGGTTCCCCTGTTAGCCCCTGTTCCTGTGCCAGTCAAGCCTATTTTAGTCCATTCAAAGCCAGTCAAGTCCAGTCCTGAAAATTCTGTGTCAACGTCAGTTCATGTAAGTCAAGATGTAGGTGATGTGAATGCTTACAGGCCTGGGAGACGAAAGGGTAGGAGGGCCCGCGCCAAGAGAACTAGAGACCTTAGTCTGGAGATCCCTCCTGCAGTTTCCCTGGGTGATCTCAAGTGGCCTGCTGCTTCAGTCATGACCATGGAGTCCAGTGGTGAGCAGCCAGCTCCAGAGCTCACTCCAGTGTCTGCTCCAGCCCCTGTGTCTAGCCCACAGAGGACTCCAATCTTGGTGGCCCCAGCGGGCAATTCCACAGCCCTCGAGGGCGGTCAAGAACCCACTCCCGAGTCTGTTCCAGTAGCCCCGGAGGGCAGCTCAGCAGCCCCTGAGGGCGGTCAAGAACCCACTCCCGAGACTGTTCCAGTAGCCTCGGAGGGCAGCTCAGCAGCCCCTGAGGGCGGTCAAGAACCCACTCCCGAGTCAGTTCCAGTAGCCCCGGAGGGCAGCTCAGCAGCCCCTGAGGGCGGTCAAGAATCCACTCCCGAGTCAGTTCCAGTAGCCCCGGAGGGCAGCTCAGCAGCCCCTGAGGGCGGTCAAGAACCCACTCCCGAGTCAGTTCCAGTAGCTCCTGAGGGCAGCTCAGCAGCCCCTGAGGGCGGTCAAGAACCCACACCCGAGTCAGTTCCAGTAGCCCCGGAGGGCAGCTCAGCAGCCCCTGAGGGCGGTCAAGAACCCACTCCCGAGTCAGTTCCAGTAGCCCCTGGGGGCAGCTCAGCAGCCCCTGAGGGCGGTCAAGAACCCACTCCTGAGTCAGTTCCAGTAGTCCCGGAGGGCAGCTCAGCAGCCCCTGAGGGCGGTCACGAACCCACTCCCGAGTCAGTTCCAGTAGCCCCGGAGGGCAGTCCAGACCCAAGTCCAGAGCCCATTCCTGCAACCCCAGGGGGCCCTCAAGAATCAGTCCCTGAGTCCATTCCTGCAGCCCCAGAGGGCAGTTCGTCCACCCGCCAGGCCACTCAGAGGTCAGTCTCTGAGCCCGTTCCTGCCGCCCCAGGGGGCAGTTTATCAGCTTCTGAGTCTCTTCCTGTGGCCCAGGAGGGCATTTCGACAGTCCCCACAAACCTTCCACAGTCGCCTTTGGAGCCCGGTCCAGAGAACCCTAATCTCTTTGAGGCCATTCCAGAATCCCTTGCTAGTCATGTCTTGCCAACCAAGAATACCCGGCAATCCACCCTGAATACCCAGTCCAGTTGGCAACCCTTGCCTGTGAGAGGTGTTCCTGTAGGGAGAGGTGCCACCAGCCATGCCACCACCTTTGCAGAGTTGGATAGACCGGGTTTCCCCAAGCCGGCAGCACCCTGGCTTAACCATTCCCCTGGAACTTTTTCCACCCCTCCCAGCCCACCCCCTGTTTTCCCTGATAGGCCTGGATTTCCAAGGTTTTCATCCCACCCACCCCCCCAGTCAGTACCATCTTGGCCCCCTACCATGCCTGTGCCCCCTTTCACTCCTCCACCCAGGGTGGACGCCTGGAGGCGTCCTTTGGAGGGGGGGTACTGTCAGGATCCTGCCCTGACAGTCTTGTCTGTACTGTCTTTGTTCAATTTGTCTTTGTTTATTTTGTGCCTGAGCACATGGTTGTGTCTCTTGTGTCTACCACGTGCTCCTCTTGTCCCACCTCCTTGTTTTCCCTGGTCACGCCCTCTTGTTTAGTCCCCATTAGTCAGAGTGTTGTCACCTGTTTCTCATGTCTCTGTATGCTCTTATTGTGATCACTTCCCTCCTGTGTTTGCCGGTTCGTTTTGTGTGTGAGTTAGTGTCTGCTTAGCTTGCTAACTGTTCTAAACTAATAGCGGTTTTTCCTTGTCAGTTTAAGTCTGGTATTTGTTAGTTTAAGTTTATCTTGTCACTGTTTATTCTAGTCTAGTTTAAGTGTTTCTTTTTGTTTGGATCTCACTTTTTATTTGACTTAAGTTTGACTTGTTCTTTAAAGTATTTATTTTCCCCTTTAGAGTTATTTTCTTGGTTCGTCTTCCAGTTATTTCTAGAACTTTGTTTTGTATTTGTTTCTTTACCTTTTTAGTTTACTTTGGTTATTTCCCTAGTTAATCTGATTTCTAGGTCATAGCCCCTTGTCTGATTTTTGCCCTTGTATTAGTATTATTATTATTATTATTATTATAGTTGTTGTTGTTGTTGTTCTCATGTTGTCTTAAGTCTTGTCTAGTGTTTTGTGAGTTCTGTCTGTTCCTGTCTTACCCGCTGACTTCTCCCTGGCTACTGGGTCTCCCCGCCTGGAGGTCTGACGTGTGTGGCTATACCCCTATAGTCAAGTGCCCTTGGTTCCTGGGGTTGTGGTTTGGTTCCTTGCACAGCCTCCTCTACAGTCCTGCACTCGGTTGTCACCCAGAGCCTCCCTTGGCGGTCATTCCCCCAAACTGCCTGCTCCACTGTCTACCCATCTACCCAATCCTACTGTCTGGACTGTTCAAGCCACTCCCTCCTATCGTGCTTTGTCTTTTGTCAATAAACGTTCCTTGTTCACTCTGCATCTGGGTCCTCTCCCTCAGTAACCTTGACAGAAACATGAAGACATTAAACACATGAGTGTGTTTATTAAAGTCATCTCCAGGTAATAAATAAAGTATATGAAAAATGGAGTTCTAATCGAAATAGCATTTAAGTATAGAAACTATTCTGCCTTATTCTGTGATAAAAAAAAGTGTCAATCACAAATCACAAAATTGTCATTAGGAATAATATTGGTTATTTTCCAGCAGTGTATTTGATTTCTTAGCCCATTAAAATTAAGAAATAAGAGAAGAAAAAAATAAATAAAACTAAAACATTATTACATTTGATATTACTATCCCCCTCACTTCTGAAATGATAGCTATGCCCCTGAAGAAACATGTATATACTATTAATCAATAGATTTAAAGTGAGGCTATTGAGAAAGCATAAATTAACAAATAAACAAATGCATTGTATGTTAACCGATATGCATATGCAAAGTATGTAAAACATATTGTGAAAATGTGCTATATTATTCATACTTTAAATGAAATGCTATAACAACAGACATAATCATAACTTTAACTCACTTCTTGCGGGTGACACAAGAGTTCGACACACTGTGAAGTTCACACACTCATGCTGTGAGAGGTCAGACCCGGTTCAGCATCATTTGATGTGCAGGATAAACACACACTGCAGTTCACACACAGTTCAGAGAACGTCGCTGCGAGACACACTGACTGATCAAAGACTTCCTGATACTCCTGCATATGAGTTATGACTGCGCTACAAAAGATCAGAGCGGCTCCTTTCCTCCCGGAGGAACACAGGTGAACAGAAGACAGACGCAGAAGAAACAAACTACATCTTGTGGTAGTCTTATGACATCAGAACTCTGAGCGATGGCTTGACAAAGACTTCGTGTTCTTAACAGACAGACAGCTCCATCTGAAATGTTACTCACTGACACAAACCTCCAACAACAGAAACAAGGATCACAGCACTATTAGAGCCACTGCCTTTCTCTCATTACCCAGCATCCCCGACGATTAGCATCACAACAATTCAGCCTCCTGCTCACTGTTGTGTTTGTTAAACGTCTCCATTGGGACACTCAACTGCACTCTCAGCGTTTGTCCTTATTTTACCACCAAAGCACACTACACATAAATTGGGCCAATTTCTGTCCTTCCTCGGCCAACTGTCTCCTGAAATAGCAGTAGTGATGAAGCCAGTGTCCCCATGGTAACCGAACAAGTCCTGAGATCAGAATGTGCATCTCCAGAAGCCTCCATTACGGCTCTGCTGTTTATCTTAGATAACAGGTCCAGAGGGAGCCATCACAGGTCCAAATGGAATAGCCTCGTCTTGTCTGGAGGAACGTCTGCTTTTTGGCTATAATTGGAGGCAAGAACACCACAGGAACACTTCCTCCCTTTCTCTAGTCCTCTCTTCTTTTTTGAAACCTCTCCTCACACTTTGTTTTCATGTTTGTCTCTGTCATATGCATTCTCTTTCATAAGACTGGTAATCTGAAGATAGTATGATTGAAATCGATCAGTCTGATTCTGACCTACAGTACGACAGCTCCATTCATTGTTGTCAGCCTGAATTATCTTGACTTATAACTGCTGAACATTCACAGTCTGATAACCTGCGATCAGCCTCTCGAGCATCAGAAACACATGGATCCTTATGTACAAACAGGCATGAATGAAGGCTGAAGTGAATGGAGTTGGTTATCATCAGCATCAGAAGCCGTGCTGTACTTGTTTGTGTGTCTGAGGGTAAAGGTGGAATGAGATTCAGCAGTGTTGAATGACAATCCTGACACTATAAGACTGACGTTTAATCAACACTTGGACAAAAGCCGCCTCGTTCCCTTGAGCCAAGAAGAGCAACATTATGCTGACTTGTTCAGTGCCATTTTATAACATCTTTGGAAATATCTCCCAGTTCAGAACAGAACAAATTAATACAGACATCTGTCTTCAGGTTAATAAGTGAATTAATATGCTAACTTGTAAAAACGTGTCATGCATATTGAACTTGAATTTTAGATTGGCATGAAATGATTGTGCTTATTACTGATTGTGAACTTGTTAATCCATGCATTTTATTTAACCTCACCAATTTTTATCAGAATTTCATAATTGTCTGGTGAACCAGCCGATATCTATCTGATGATGAATACAGGATGATACCTTTCAATGAACTCTAAGCTTGCATTCAGATCCGTCTCCATCCAATCGATGTGACAGAAGTCTCAGTCATGCTAAGATCAAAAGATCTGACACTAATTCTGTTGTGTCACGACCTTAAATGCTATGGTGTATTTATTTAGTCTTTTATTTGTCTAGTTTACAGGGACATTGTCCATTAATAAAACATATCTCTAAATGCACCAGAATTAGCCAGAGGTTATTTTTCATCTGTAGTCCCTGGACAGAATGTTATAAGTCACCCTTGAATACCAGAATACATGCTAAAACTATTCTGACAATTATGTAACAATCCATAGAACAATATATCAATCAATGCAATAAAACAAATACATAACACAATCCAATATTAATAATAGTTATAATAATAATAATAATAATTTTAAAACAATAGCAACAAATACAAACAATAGTAGGACAGCCACCAGATATAGAATTCTAATGTTGACAAATCTGAGTACTAATTAAACATTTCTTCAATTGAACCCTAAATAATTCATATGTATCTAGATCTCTTATAATAGTCAGAATTGTATGGGCAGTGTTAGTTTTAAAATTATTTTGCTAATGAAGGCTCTTTCAACAATAATGGTGGTGCAGTTAAAAACATGAATTGTGACAATAATTAATTTGTTTCCTTTCAAAGGAACTTTCGAACTGCGTCCTCTAGGGTTTGCTATGGGGAACACCTCGTTGTGACCCGTGTCTGAAGCATACATTGAAAAAACACCAACGAGTTGCCCGGCGACAGCCCCTGACATCACTACCGGCATGACTATGGATAAATAGGCGCCAGGAGAACACGTAATTCTCTTCTTCGTCTTCACTGACTGTTTAGTTTGAAGCGTGCATCTGCACAAACACGGTAAGAGTGATCTTTCTCTGTTTATCATGGCACCCACTAGCAAGACAATTAGACAGTGTGTGCATCCGTGTCAGCGTCTCATTTGTTTGGGCGAAGAGCACGCATGCGATGTCCTTTAGGGGGCAATCTGCATTCATAGTGATCGTTTTTCTATTTCGAGGAAAGAGGGGCAGCCATGTGTTTCCCGCAGTTCAGGACCCTCCGCTGCTGAGGCACAGAGGAGAGTGAGCTCGTGGGGTTCACAGGTGGATCTCACTGAGGAGTTTAGAGAGGGACTTTCCTTTTCACGCTCATCAGCGGCGGACGAGACTGAATTTTAGGAGGAGGATGTTTTATCTTTAACATTTTCTGACACTGAAGTTAGTGCACTGCTGGGTTCTACCCAGGAAGAACGGGAGATGTCTGAGGGTGGCGAAGAAGCTGAGGCTGAGCCTTCTCAATCCTCCTGCCCTTTGTATGTAGAGCTGTTGGAGGTTATGGATCATGCAATGGCAAAGTTGGACTTGCCATGGAAGCATGCCAGCAAGGTGACGCTGCGAGGTCAGCTCAATGCTCCCTCCAGCTCAGGTGAGCCTTCCATTTTTGCCTGATTTCCATGCAGAGGTCAAAAAGGTGGTGGAAGAGGCTATTTTCTTCTCGCATATATCGGTTTCAGCATACAAGTTATGCCAAAAAAGAGGCGATGCGCGAAAGCGGCTATGAGAGGATGCCCCCTGTATAAGAGACGCTGGCTTGCTATCTCTCTGTGGGGGAGACGTCCTCTTTTAAATCTCCCTCCTTGCCACCTAAGCCCCTCCAGTATACATCCCCCTTAAATGGCAAGTCATACACAGCAGCATGTCAGCCTGTGGCTTCATTGCACACAATGGCAGTGCTATTGGCTTATCAGGCTGATCTGCTGAAAGACCTGGATAAAGGTGAGGGATCACTGATCAGGTAGCCGAGCTCTGCCGCACCATAGATCTCTCTCTCTGTGCTACCAAGCAGGCCGCCTCTGTCATGGGAAGGTCTATGGCGGCCATGGAAGTAACGGAGAGACAACTGTGGGTGAACCTGGCAGACATCAGGAAGAAAGAAAGGGGCTTTTTTTTTTACACCTGCTCTTATCCTCCCCTTCCTAATTCCCCTGTAACCACCAGCTCTCAATCTGACCGAGGATATGTGAGAACTTCTTGCATAACAGTCTCTGATGCTGGACCTATGATGTGTTTGGTTGGTTCTATGTTCATAGCAACCACCTTACTGATGGTCTGGACTAATAGGAAGTGCCCCTTGAGCGGGGCTCCAGTGCAGGAACCAGGGTGTGTGAGTATGAAACCCATTCTGTATATACTTATATATGTATTATGTTGGCTTGGCAACAACATACTGTTATGCTATTTAAACTTCTTCTTTTTCTTATTTAAAGTGCTGGTGGTTATGTGTGTACTAATAACCTCTGTAAGTTTCCTTTGTAGTGCTCAGTTACAGTGTTTACTAAACACTCATTAGCATTATGTCCAGCCAGTATGATAGCCCTGATTCCGGCTTCATGTTTCCGGTATCAGGCAGCCGAGATCACAGGTTTCTGCGGGAGCCTCCTTGATCATTAATCCTGGCACAGCACTGCAAGGAATGTCATGGATGGATTAGTTGTTGCTGTTGCATCAAGCAGGAAGTGGAGGTGGCAGTTACGGAAGACTTCTTGTATATGCTGCCCAAGGTAATGCTCCCCTCGCCAGAGGTTTGTAAATTTGAGCTTACCTTTCCTGTGTGATTCAGTGCATCTACAATGCTTAGGAACCTTTAGGTACACACGCTAAGCTCTTTGTAATTTCTGAAAACCACATGGTGTTGAGTGTGCATGTGGACACTTTGCACACTTTCTAAAATCCAAGTAAGTGGTAAGTGTGCATGCAATACTCTGCGCACTTTCTGAAATCCTGTACGGTAAGGGTTACGCGCTCAGCTTCGTTCCCTTTCTTGAGATGGTTAGACCTTGTTTCCATGGGGGCCACTCAGCAAGTGTGTATTTATTTATTCACTTTAAGCATCGCTTCCCTCAACATGAGGGGCTATTTGGGCGGTTCTTGTGGTAGTTTAGCAGCGCTCCCCTTTTCCAAGAAGGGTCACCTATGAGTGCGCTACTCTCAAGTTCTCCTCTCATGTGAGATTGAGTTCTATGTTCTTTCCCTAGAGCACTCCAGAATTATTTCCACAGATCGAGTTGATGACCCTCAAACATATTGTTTTGTGATGCACCATTCCATCTATGAACTGCTCTATGAGAGTGCCATGAGAGTCCTCTCCTTAGAACAGTATTTAAAATCCATGTTATAGTAAGTGTGCACGTGAAGTCTTTGTGCACTTTCTGAAATCCACACTGTGGTTAAGTTAGCACGCTAGTGATCTGCGTTCTTTCTAATATCCTATATGGTAAGGGCTTTGTGCCCTTTCTTGAGTTGGTAAAAGCCCCATTTATCTTGGGCGCCACTCCACCTATGTATCTTCGGATACCTATCTAAACAGGGTGTTGCTACTAGGGATCTGTTGAGACAGCTCTTTCAGCAAGCTTATGCGAGAGCAAGTGGTAGCCACTGTGTGACAGGCAAGACTTAGTATGAAATGCTAGGTTCTTAGCCGTATCCCTTTAAAGGAATCTTTCCTGATTCCAAGCCTTCAGCTCTACCCCGGGCCGAGGCCTTAACAAATAAGTTGGGTATGTAGCCTAGGCCTTTGGTCATAAGGGGTAATGTCATGGACAGCCATCTAAACGTCCCAGGGGCAACTCCCATGGAAATAGTAGAGTTGGTACTTAGTGTTCGCCATGATTCTGGCCTGCACTCCCCTCAGCATTGCGGCGTGGTGATACTGTTCCCCATAGCAACCCCTAGAGGATGCAGTTCGAAGTTCACTTGAAAGGGAACATCTCAGGTTACGAATGTAACCATGGCTCCCTGAGTAGGGAACCAGTCACTGCGTCCTCTAGCTCCCTGCCATGCTTCGGACGCAAGCTTCAGACGAAGAAGTGAATGACGTGTTCTCCCGGTGCTTGTTTATAGTCGCGCCGTTACTGATGCTAGGGGCTGTCGCCAGCAAACTCGTTGGTGTTTTTTCAATGTATGCTTTAGACATGGGTCACAATGAGGTGTTCCCCATAGTGACCCCTAGAGCAGTGTTCCCCAACCCCCGGGCCGCGGACCGGTACCGGTTGGTGTGTCATTTGGTACCGGGCCGCACAAGAAGGAATAAATGATTTACATTTAAGCTGCAGTTGGTAACTTTTGGCATTCGCGTCTGGCGGAAGAACATTATAGCCAGAGCTACTTCTCTCTGTTTACATTTATTGCGAGTCACGCAGGTACTGTGCTACTCTGCAGCGTTGCCGACCCCAACCAGACTAAAATAGTCTGAATATAAACACTTATTAAAGGTGTACAGTAGTGATTCAGGATAAGACAAAAAAATGGTTTGGAAAATGGATTCATGATGTACTCGCTCATTATATATATTTTTTACATTTTCAACACAAAACAACACGGTGGCACAGCCTTGCACTGACTGGACCAGAAGAGCCGTGAGTGGTGGATTTTTGCAAAACAAATAACAGAGGTGGAGGAAGAAGTGTGCTGAGCCATAACAATCTTTTATTTTGGAAAAAGGCCAGATGCTCTGTGTTATTTTCATGGATTTTATATTCGTTTTTGTGGTGCATCTTATTTTTTAGGCATGTTTAAACGTCACCATAGTGACCATAATCAGTGAACAAAAGTGGGTTAGGGGGGAGACAGGATGTTATTCATGTTATGTTGTTGGCACGATGTTAAAAGTACGCTGCTAAATAAAGTTTTATACGAATACACAGTGAATTCATGTTTATTATTATATTTACAATATACCAGTTTTTATGCCAGTCGTATCATTTTATTTTGTATTTATCCATCACACCATAAAGCCCGGTCCGTGAAAATTGTGTCTGACATTAAACCGGTCCTTGGTGCTAAAAAGTTTGGGGACCACTGCCCTAGAGGACGCAGTGTCGTGTTCCCTACTCAGGGAACCATGGTTACATTCATAACCTGAGACGTTTTACAGTATTTCATGGATTGTATCATGTAAGAAGTATTGTAGGCTGTATTTATTGTGTAGCTATGAAATGTGAGACATTCAAACTGAATAATCAGCAGATTACAGCTTCACCCACTGGGCAAAAGGTGTGGCAATTAGCAGACACATGTTGGCCTACAGGCCTTGATCAATATCAGCACTTCTGTGCCTTCAGGAATTCCAAATTACCCTTTTGTTACTGAAGATAGGTTTGGGACAGGAAAGCAGAAATCTTTGAACATTTTTGACCCTACAATATAAATCATTACAACATTTATTATGAATGCTTTTATTATGCATTATACATAATGCGTGTACAGAAAAGTTTCATGATCTATGACTGCATAATGTGCCGTCTGTACTGTTTAGAATATGTGCAGTATGAGGGAGAGCCAGACTTGATCCTGTTTTAAAGTCACCCTCTCTTTTACTGGAGCTGACATTTAGTTGTGCTGCAATTAAGAGGCCTTTCATTGTGCTCAGCCTTTGCGGGGTGGAGTCAAGCGCATTTATGTCCATTTTCATATGGACTGCAGAAGAACAGAATTTCCCTTATACTACAGCGAGGAGAGGCATTACCTCGCTCTTCAACTATTAATGAGTCCATTCCTTCACTTAGAGGGAGACCAGGACATAGAAAGGAGGAGAGAAAGAAAAGAGCCAAAGGAGAATAATAAAGTGGAATAGATGTGGGGGCGCTGTGGAAAAATAATAAATGACATACAACTGACAGATGGTTGGCAGAGATGGAGAGAGACAGGAGATAGACTGATGGAGAAGGACAGCAGACGGCGAGGGCTCTGTCACTCTAGAGATGAAGAGCTGACATGCTGCTGGAGCAGTGCATTATGGGATCAGACTGTAATAGAGCCCGTTGTGCATTCAATCCCCCCCAGACCCCGAAAAAACTTCCAGCGGCTGAACCCTGATGTTTAATGGGAACACCATTCAGTGCCTGCTCACACATTACAGGACAGCACATCACACAACATATACAGTATGCATTACATAAAAGTAACCCATTACTAATTACATTATCAATATTGTATTTAAATTACTTCTAATTAATTACTCAATGTAACTAAATTACTCAGTATCTTAATTATTTTATTTGTTAATTTCTTCATAAAATCCCTATAAACCGTGATGGATCTTTTTTTCTTTTTTTTTTTTTTTACTCTTAATCATTTCAGATTGTGTTAAACTTGGAGTAGTTTAGCCTTTTTTCTTTAAAACAACTGTAATACTTGAGCATTTTAATAAAAAATATTAAAATTCATAAATGAAATTATCTGAATAACAAATAAGCCTAAGAAAAGTTAAGTTTTAAGTAACTTTTATAAACACGGCAGAAGAAAATATTACTGGTGTGCATCTTGAAAAAAAAAAAAAAAAAAAAAAACAGTGGAACTGACAAATTTTGAGTGCAAGTTTCTTTCAGTTAAAACAGCTCAGAAATTGTCTGGCACATTAAACTTTTCAAAGCAATAAGTGCCACATTTCATACATACTGACATAAGCCTACTTTACATGTATACATTAGCAGTCACTAACACTAATTTTGTCCACTCCTAACGAAAATAAATAAATACATAAATAAAACATTTTGTGCTGTCATTCATGCACATATGTTTTGTCTGTATTACCACACACTTCATAAACAACATTCTGATACTTTATAAACTGAATTCTTAGTGCTTAACAGACATTTAATAGTAGATAAAACACCGATCTAAACATTCCTAAACTGTTGCAGTGTAAACAATCACGTTACATTAATAATATTAATTGCAAAATATTAACATACTCATTTCATACACATTTAGCCTATGAATATGTTGCCATATTTCAGCAAATTTTATTCGCTTTCACACATTTTAATATGACAAGATAGATTTAGGAAAAACTTGTGTAAAAAACAAAACAAAAAAACCCACTAACTATTTTAAGTACAGAAAAGATCTCCTCCACTGAATAAAGCTCTTCTGTGGTAAATTTCTGTTTATTCCTCAAGCCTTTTAAAAATAATGAAAAGTAGATGAATCCGATTTAAATAAAAAAAATTTTTATCTATATATTTAAATATGTATTTATCTATGCTTTGTATCTAGGTGATAATGAGCTCTGAGATGGGAAAGACTGTACCTTGCTTTAGTTTCATACAGATTACATAATCAGAGACTTTTCGTTTCGTTTTTAATAAGTCCATTTAATACTAGACACTTCAAGTTTTCTATAGACATATTTCTCACGTCTGTGTTTCAAGTATTCACAGAGTTTTGGTTCAAAAGACAACACTGTGATTTTAAATTGTAATAATATTTCACAATATTACCGTTTTGTAATTTATATCAATTATATCAATAATCAAATAAATGCAGGTTTGTTGAACAGAAAAGACTTCTTTACAAAGTTAAAAAAAATTAAAATCTTACTGATCCCAAACTTTGGAATGGCACTGTATGTTTTATCCAAATTCATGTTCCAGTTTCATTTAATGTTAACCTGTTTTTCAAATAAAATGAATACAAAGTAAAAAGAAGCAAACACAAGTAAAGTCAGAGGGAACAGCCCTAGCTGTCATATTTGTGTGTGTGTTGAGTTGGAGTGCAGAATATATGTTGTGACACTCAGGATCAGAATGAACACAGGCCAAGCAGAACGCTGTCAGACAGTGTCCCGCTAAATGACAAGAATATGATTAGTAAGAATCCAGGCTCATTCCCAATCAAAGAATGGCACAGACTCCAGCAGGGATGAGCTGTCTGTCACCGGTGACGATTCATGATCCGTGTACTGCCAGCTGTCAGGATTCATGAGACGCCACATTCAACACAACTGGCTCGATGTTCGAGAACACCAGAAACCCTCAGTGTCACGAGCTGATCATGTGTACCACACGGCACACTCACTACACCTCAAAACTGAGCCAAAAATGATCTGTCCTGCTACACTCAAATATATTTCAGATCATAAAATAACCTTGTCAAGCAACCAGTTTTAACCAGTAGTTAGCAACATTATTCAGAAGCTAAAACATTGTTACTAATTCTGGCCACAATATACACTAGCAAACAAAAGATAGGTTAGTAAGAATTTGTAACATTTTTGAAAGAAGTCTCTTCTGCTCCCAAATCTACATTTATTTGATTCAAAGTACAGCAAAAACAGTACAAGTTTGAAATATTTTTACTATGTAAATCATCTGTTTTCTGTGTGAATCTGTGTTAAAGTGTAATGTATTTCTGTGATGCTCCGCTGTATTTTCAACATCATTCCTCCAGTCTTCAGTGTCACATGATCTTCAGAAATCATGAAATATGATGATTTACTGCTCAAGAAACATTTCTGATTATTATCAGTTTTGGAAAAAAAATATATATATTTTTGTGGAAATCATGATACATTTTATTTTTTCAGGATTCACAGATGAATAGAAACTTCAGAAGAACAGCATTTATTTAAAATAGAAATCTTTTATAACATTATGAATGTCTTTACTGTCACTTTTGATCAAAGTCATGAATCATTGCTAAATAATCCCTAGTAAAAAACCTACCATCATTTATTAAATATACATTTCATACAAAGTATATTTCAAATCCATTATCATATTTATTGACGCATCACGTATAAAGACCTACTGATATAAAATTTTAATTAAACTCGATTTGTACTATTTTTTTATCGCACAATGCAATCAAATATAAATATCAATTTCTTTAAAAAAAAAAAAAAAAAAACGGATCCCACACTTTTGAAGGGTTGTGTGTACATCTAAACATTTTTATGAATGTATTATGTATATAATGCAGTTCATTAAATGAATGGATGTGTTTCTTGAACTGGCTGAGCTACATACACTTCTCAGGTCCATTTCCTTATTGATTCAGTTGTTCAACTGGAAGATGTGTGTTCAAGCTATGTTCCATCAAACAAACAGTGGTGGAGATTTCATCTACACTGCATTGCTTCTCTTTGAGAAAAGAAGCTCATTACTACAAACACTACAGACAAATGGCCTACTGTCACACTATTGAACAGTCATTAATGCAGATAAATTGATATCAAGGCTCAGGGTGAGTCAGCGGAGGGTTGCAGGTTTAATCCATGTAAGCATTGTGCCGTTCATCAGAGAAACTGTCTGGTGCACATCACATTCATAACGTCATGTTTGGATGGACAGAAGTTAGACACAGACTCATAGTCTAGAGACATCTCTGCATGGTTTGATCAGACTGACACAACATGATTTGAACACAGCAGCTGTGAGAGCGACGGCTCAGCGTGTCTGATGTGAAGGGTGACGTGTTTATTCAGTGATCTGAGCTGTGCCGTGACTGTCAGGGGAAACATGTCACACACGCTGATGTTGTCTGAAAGGATCGTGTGTGATAGAAAGGACAGAGTGCACTGGAAGGTGAATAAAGATGAGCACGTCTATCAGTGGTGCCACACTGAACATGCACTGGGCTTCTCTGATAGATCACATCCTGGTGTGTGACAATGTCTGACAGATGGATTATGGGAAGAATAAAAAAAGAAAACCTTAAATTCCATCAAACCAACCTGAATCAATGTCTTTCCACTACAGTCCATTCCCTTAGATAGCCAATGTCCCCTATTCTTGACAGTCTGCTAATGAGTAAATGGTTCAACATAAATCTAGAATCTAGAGCAGTGATATGTAAAGTCACAGATTTCCACAGGTTTTGTCTCTCTGTAGTTTCTCTCACCAGTCCTGTGGTCTCGGCGAATCACATACATTACCGTCCATAGAGACCAGTGCTGCTGATTCTTGCAAAGAACAAGGCCAATGCATGCCTCGTATGAATGCTTGAAAATCAGGTGTAGAGAAAGTGACAGTTCTCAGGGCGTTCGGTGACAGTATCACTGGGATTTGAGGACTCATGTTGATGTCACACAGTGCTAATGGTGGGGAAGGTTCTTCCAGCACATCGGTACCATCTGTTTGGTGGGTCAGGAACCAAAATTAAACCATGAGAAATGGAACAAGCCCTGTGCTCTTCTCCGCCTTACAGAAAGAGAACTCGGCCCATGACAGAACTAGGCTGAATCTAAAGAAACTCTCTAAACCAGTGATTTTCATTTAGGTCTTGCAACATACTGTAAGCCATATTTTACAACAAAAACAATGAAATATCAACCAGTGTGATTGCCATCTGACAATGAAGTCTTCCACAGCCAGCAGAACCTCTGATTTACTCTTAATTAACGAAAGAGAAGTGTATGTCATTGTACTGTCTATGTAAAAGACTAAATTGAGGACACCTACTGATTAAATGCATAAAACCCTGCAAATCCAGACTGCAGATA